>NC_039272.1:8479180-8668543 GCF_003368295.1 Carassius auratus | reverse complement strand
GTTAATTGTCTTATACTGATGCATAACACGCAGACTGTCTCAAAACGAATGGAATGTATACTATATCTAAATAGCATTTGGTGCTCTATAAAGTGTGTAAACGCGTGATGCCCACTAGCTGGACAGCGCAGTAAGTATTGAGACACGGCCACCTGTCATCTCCCACATCCTCTTCACTGTTGATAGATTAGAGGAACAGTGAAACTAAAGCCTCATCCGGGGTTACCAGGTAGAAGCAGGTTTGGAGAGATTTTTGAAGAGGGAAAGTGTCTGAGAAAGGTGTGTGCTCACAGGACAGGAAAAAAGGCGAGATGAGACTAGATAGATGCTAATCAAAATCACGTTATGTTATCACAACATTCTAGGTCCTGGGGGGAAAATCATTTTTAAAAATGTGGGAACCTGGACAAGCATTTGAGTTTGATTTTTACTATTTTAGTAATACCATAGACTATAGAAAGACTATAAGACTATATAATTACCTTAAAAGGACTTTGGTAATAGGCTAACCTAATAATGAAACAGAATTTAATACATATTTTTTAGAAATACACAATTCTGGCATAAACATTTCCATTCCAAGTATCAATTATTTGACATATCTGTCATGTACAAATGTACTTGTGGTTGCCAGCTGTTGTTTTCAGGCTAATATTGTTTTTCAGGAAATCAAAGATTGTTTGATTCCTGTGTGCAGTTCCTTCTAAGTAAGTGATTTTAGCTGTGGTTTTCATGTTAGGCAAACAGTTTGCAAATGATGAAATCATCAAATGCAAACAGCTGCATTATCTCAAGAGTCATTTTACGCATACAGGGTTTTATGATTTGTTTGATCTGTTATAAGTTTATTATGTGTTGAATATCTCCTTCTCTTTCTTCCACTCTTTTCTAGTTTAACTTGAACTTCTGTCTCCCTTCCACTGTGTCTATTGTTTCATCCTGCAAGCCTGGTTGTCTGCCCTCAGTGGGCACAGTCAGCCAGTGCAAAACCCTCTAATACCCTCTATCTGCCCTACTGTTCACTTCCTTAACATCAAATGTTTAATATTTGAATTTATAACACAGTCCCATTCAAAGGTTGGATGTCAAAATGTCTATTTTTCTCAAAATGTATAAACAAATCAATGGAGTTACATTGGCACCCGGTGGCTGTTTGTGGTATAACACCTAAACAAATTGCATAGGTACCTACTTTTTTTTTTGTATCAACTTCAAAATTTGAACACAACTTATTTAGATATATGGCTTTAATTTATAGCAATTCTGGATTAAAACATTTTAGAAAATATTTATTTTACATAAAATATAATAAATAGTAGAGTACATTTTCTTTACAGTAAATTTAAACGTCTATAACTTTTAATCTATATGCTTTCATGTAGGGCTGAAACGATTCCTCAAGTAACTCGATTACAAAAAAATGATCGAGGCAAATTCCTCTGCCTCGAAGCCTCTTTCAATTTATTTTAAATCTCATGTCAGGTTCTTTCGCAATGATTTTTTTAAAAAGAGACCTACCTTTGGTCTGTATTCAAAAAGATTATTATGTATTCAAATTAAAACAATTTAAGTTTGAATAGCGTACTTTCACTTCTATGTAAAAAAAGGGGGGGGGCAGGTAATAGGTTCATTGATCGAAAATATAATTAAAACCGTAATACTGTGAAATTTTACTATACATATGTTTGTCAAATCAGCTGAAATCAACCAGTTATCTACTTTATTTAACTTTCCCACTTTTATTTGTTTTTCTCTAAGCTCAAAAATCATTTCCATATTTTGAACTAATGAAGAGGTAACTTGATAACAAATCATGTGTACCACAGCTGGAGTGCAGTCTTTTAATGCTAGATTGATGGGTTATCTTATTTTGTGGAGAAAGTTGCTTTAGAAAGATAATTCAGCCCAAAGACAATCTGGAATGAGTCCAACAGCCACAAGTGATTTAGCCTTTTTGTCCTAGTTATTTTTACTCATGCTTAAATGAATACAGATTATGTGATAATAACAACAGTGCAGACAAATCCTGCACCTGTGAAAGTAAAATACACCTACAGTAATAACAATAATGAATGGGTTTTTTAATCAGCCATCTTTTCACACATAATATGCTATGCTGCTTACGTTTAAAGGAACAAACAAAGAGGAGCAAATAAAAATTAGAATAATAAACAGAAATACAAAAAAGTATATGGATGCCAACGAATATGTCTGATCTACTGTCTTCCCAATTGGAAGAAAATAACAAAAAATTAAGCAGATAAACTATGGTTGAATTTATCTTGCCGATACAGCTTGTATGAATGATTTCATGAAATATGTGCACTTTGTGTTTAGAAGGCCAAATCTTTATAGCCATCTTCCTGCTACCTGTAGAATTTTCTTATCAAGTGTTTGCAAACCATTGTTGTTTATAGTAAGGTGCACAAATCAAGTTAAACTGCATGTATCAAGACAGGTAGCTGAGAACATAACATGTTCTCACCATTGATAAGAGAAGCTGTGTTATGATTTGGTGTAAACTAAGAAGAATGGTGGTCTCAGCACAGATCCCTGCTGTACTCCAGTTGGGAACAGCCTCTGCTGTTTATACATCTAGAGCAGGGTTCTCAAACCTTGTCCTGGAGGGCCAATGTGCTGCAGAGTTTAGCTCCAACCTTGATCAAACTCACCTACCTGTGATTTTGTAATGATCCTAAACACAGTGATTAGCATGCTAGGGGTGTGTTTGATTATGGTTAGAGCTAAACTTTGCAGAAAAATGGATCTTGTGGGCCAGATTTGAGGATCCCTGATCTAGAGAATGATTTTTTTGCCTCTAGTTTTATCTAATATCATTCTAACATTTCACATTTTGTAAACTATGTCAAAAAAGCATAGCTAATTTTTCCCCCACTTTGTGTGCCTGGCTGTTTTTGTTTGTTGTTGTGTTTGCACAGGTGTGTCTTTGTCCAGTAGCCTTATGGCTGGTTCTGAGACAGATGCAGCAAAAAGGTGGCAGAAATGTGTGGACACTGTGCTGTGTGATCTAACTAAGGAGCAACTGAAATCTATTGAAAACAACAGTGGTGAGACAAATCACATACTCCGTATTTATTATCATACATTTTAAACTCTCCCTGTAACTTTCATGTGAGCTTGAAGACCTCGATCAGTGGATTCATGTGTGTTTGATTTGAGCTGGAATTAGATAGGGCTCAGATTTTCTTTCTATTTTAAGTTGATGTTCAGTGCTTGCCCCATAGCTAGGATTACCATGTAGATTATTTGCATACCTTGCTGCTGCCTGTCCCCACCTTGATGCCCAAATTTTTGCAGTTTTACATCTGTTTTATTGTTTTTAATAGTTTAGACTAAGGCTGTCAGTCGCTTACATTTTGTAATCAAATGAATTACGTTTCGATTAATCGCAATTAATCGCAAAATAAATTTTACTGTGAAAATAGCCACAAAAGATTATTTAAAGCTATTTTTGTTAAATTAGAAAATATCAACTAGACATTACAAATTGTAGCTTTAGAAATATTTTATTTGATTCAACATAAAATTTATTACAAATAAACATTTAGGCTAACGGCCTGACATAAATTATGGAACATAAAAAATATAATTCGAGAAACATCTCAGTGTTTTTGCTCATACAATGAAAGTCATTGGTAACCAAAACAGCTTTGTTACCAACAGTCTTCAAAATACCTTCTTTATGTTCCAGTAAATGTCTTTCATTCGATTCGTTAAAACCGCTGAAGTAAATGACTCTCTTTATGAATAGGCCTTTGAATCATTGATTCACACTATTAGTTCAAAACGCAGATTCATTCAGAAACTAAACAATGCTATGCTGCTCGGAGATGCGAAACAATTCTGCTGTGGCTTTAAAGGTAATATGTTCTCTGCAAAACTGAACAAAAATATAATATAATTTTTTAAATATAACAATATTAACTTCTTATTTACTAAACTGTCATAAAATAAATCACATTTTAAACTTGTGATATTCAGGACAGAAACGGCACTCTTCTGATATTGCTCCCTCTGCTCGTGTGATATCATATGATATAAATATGGGGAAAAAACTTGTGATATCAGAAAATGTTTTCTGATATACACAATCAAGACCCTGGTAATGGCAATGTGAGCAGTAAGGCAAGGTCTTAAATTGCAAAGGACAATCATCATGAACATAATGAACAAAAACATTAGTTATTTGCTTGACAATTCACTGTTAACTTCTTTTCAATCATTTATTTGTCTCTAAGGACAAAGGATTATTTATGCAACATCCACAAGTCAGTCATGCTTGTAAGAACAGGTATTGAAAGTGTGACAGTGGGTCCTCATACTTCCTTGTGAAAAGATTGCAAAAAATGTAGAATGCAATGCATAGAGAGCAATGACTGGTTTCACAGCTGTTTTGTCTCATTAACATGTTTCTAGAAGGATTGTTTTCTTAAGCGTAACAGTGTAACTGAATGACTTTTGTGATCTTTGACCCCTGGTGATGCAACATTGTTGACACTGAGGCCTGTCACCATGGCTGTTTTTCAAAACAGCAACAAGAGGGCCAAATATAGAAACATCTGTTATTCAAAATATGATTGAAACCTGAAAAAGAGTCATTATTGTGTAAACTAAATAAGAAATGATTTAGATTCTGCACTGTTACTAGTTCACTAGTCACATAAGCACATAAGCTCTTGAATCAAGACCAGGTCATTCCAGTCTGAGTCAAGACTGAGTTTGCATACTCCTAAGTCCATGACAAAACCAAGACCATGAAATATGGTCTTCAAGACTGACTCCAAGACCATAATTATATGGTTATGGACCCAGGAGCAAGTGGACTCAGTCTTGAGCCGCTTCTGGTTTCTGTCTCGACTCTAATGAGATAGTCTTGACTACAGCATGGCGTTTTACCAACAGCTGTGGAGTTCATCCAGCTTGAATGCTGCTCTTACTAAATCAGAAATTCCTGATTAATTTTCTCTTCAAATTTTCACTTAAACTGCTTTGCTGGAAATTAAATATTTTGTATTAAATTAGACAAAAAAATTGCATAACATCACTATGCCTTATATTTGTTTTTATTATATCCATCAGAGGAACGGGACTTTTTTGTGGTACATCACCTGGCAGACCTGAAAGAATGCTGCATCTCTCCTCTCATTCATGGCACACCTATCACCTGTAAAGTGGAAAACACAGAGCGATACACCACCCGCTCTAAGGTGCGTTCATGGGTTTGTACTTAATAATGTGTTGCTGTGTTATACTTAACAGTGTAAAAATCCTGTTTGCAGGTACGTGTGTGCACTCTCTACACGGTCCGTCTGACACATGGCGAGTTCACATGGACGGTAAAAAGAAAGTACAAGCACTTCCAGGAGCTCCACAGAGACCTTTACAAACACAAAGTGATACTGCAGTTCTTGCCCCTGGAAGGTAAGCTTGCATACAAAGGCCCATGCAAATTCACTACACTTCATTTGTTGGGCAGGACTTTTGACCTGGTGTTTTCCTTCCATTGTTCTTGTGATTTGATTTAGATTTGCCATTCAGAGACAACAGCTGGCAAGTTTGACAGAGGAAATGCCAACTTTACATGGAAGCAATAGAAACAGGAGAACGTCTGGCAAACCGGTAGATGCATAATAATGCAAAGCCCATCTCCCTCTAAAAGTTGTACACCCACATTATTGTATGTATTGTGTTTTGTGTGTTTTTCAGAAATATCTGGAGGAATATTTAAACAACTTGCTAGAAAACACGTTCTACAAGAACTATCAGGGGATGGTGAGAAGCTTACGTGCACATGCGTATATACATATAATTACAATGCACATCATTTATAAGTATATAAGTGTAATTACTATTATATGTTTTTAACTGATATTAATATACTTTTTGTATACTTGTCTACTTAAACTGTATATTGATGGTTATCCATCGTTCTATATTGGTTCTACGGAATAATAATAAAAATATGTTTTAAATTTTTATACTTTGTTTGCTAATGACTATCAGTGCTTCAATGTTGGGTTTACAGTATAATGGGAGTAATAACAGGATAAAGGGGTGCACAATATATATCGGCCGATGATTAATGCGTGTAGTAACAGCTGCTCTGTGTGAAATCACGCACCTGATGGAATTTACCGCTGATTACATAACCGGCTTAAAATTATTACTGACTAAATGTGTTTTGTCATATTTTGCTGAATTCTGGAAGCCGCTTTCTCCTCAAAGTGTATCCAGTTTGAACAAATGTACAAATATTGTACAAAATTGCAGAGGATTGTGGTTTTATGCTTGTTTATTAAAGTGTGTACTGTGCTCTCAGTTGGACTTCCTGACAATCAGTCCACTGTCCTTCATCAGAGACCTTGGACCCAAAGGCCTGTGAGTACAGATTGTGTGTGTTTCTTCTCTTACATTTTTAGTATTATTACATTTTTGAGTCATTGTTTGTTTTTGTTTTTCCACAGTGAAGGTTATATTCTGAAACGGTCCGGGGGTCACCGTATCCAGGGGTTCAACTGCATCGGTCACCATCAGTTCTGCTTCCGCTGGTCTCGCCGTTGGCTTGTGGTGAAGGATTCGTTCCTTCTGTACATGTCCAGGTAGGTTTCACCACAACATAAACACACCCACATGTGTGTTTACTGTTATCTGTTACTTCACACTGCTCTCTGTTCTTTTCTGTTGCTTCATGTTACAACGTGTCTTTCAGAGCTGTGAACGTATGAGAACACACATCAGCCACTTTTTTTTTTGCTGTTTCTTTCTTTCTGTTTTTTTATTTTTATTTAGCAGCTGTTTCTAATTCATTGTCCATCAGCTTGAGTCCTAGTTTTTGGCACCATCCTTTGTCAAGCAACAAACCTCTAATTTTACCCTTAGAAAATAAAAACAGGGTTCCCATTGGTCTTTGAAATCCTTGAAAGTTTTTGAATCTTCTAAATTATTTTCAAGGCCCTGGAAAGTTCTGGAAAATAAACATAGATTTATGCGGGTCCTTGAAAGTGCCTGAAATAATTTTTTTTGCAAGAAGTTTCCTGGAAAAAAAATCCACATTATTGCCTCTGGTCAACAATTTGTGCTATCTTAATTTACATTAGTTATGCATATTTATGCGTTACGTTAATTGTTTCGTGCATTAGGTACTTTGTGTTGTACGTAGCCATGACGTTAGATTGACCATATGTCCTCTTTTTCCCAGACATGTCCTCTTTTTGACCTAAAAAAAATTCTGAATTACCCAAAATATCGGGAATTCGGCTTTTGCTTTTCTACAGTCGCCAGTGCGTTTTTGTATTGGAGCTTAGGAGGACTGATTTCTTAATCCCGCTCCCACTGAATTTCTGACCATTACTGCCCGTTCCCGTGATTTTTGTGTCCAATTTCGCCCGCTTCCTGCAAACATTCTTACTCCAGGGAACCGCTATCAACACCCAGATTATTTAAATCTCTTTTGTGTCAGCCATCTCTCTCTCCTCAACCCGTGATCAGTCAAATCTGACTCCTGCAGCTCGTGTTGAATGCAGGGTTTTTTTCTCCCTATGGTTACTTGTAAACTGTTAATGAGTTGATTTTCCCCATGGGTTAAAGGTTTGGAATGGTTTTTATTGATATTTGACTAAGATGCTTGTATGGAAACATTTTTACATTCTGCCTGTGATAAAAACTGTGCTAGATGTTAAGTTTTGTGAAGGAGGGGCGCTGGTAGGAAGCTTTTTAGCTGTGTTTATGATCAGTATGCATAACAGTGACTGTAAAATATGTATTTTAGGTGTGGAAATAACATTTTCTATTTTGATATTTAGGATATGGTCATTGCACTACTTTAACAACCAACCAACCAAACCCCAGCCCCCCGCCCCGCCCCTCCCACACCCACTGTCCTCTTTTTGGAAAAATACGGTCATGCAAAAAACTACTAGGATGGTACCGCTATGTTTCACAGACACAACCAGAAATTAATGTTGAATTGCTTTGCTTGTTAAAATAATGTAAACCCATGAGGCAAGAAAAAATTAAAAGCATATTCATATATCTTAAAACTTCTGGTTACATGAGCCTAAGCTCTTTTCAATAAAATCCATGCAAAAGTTAATATCAGAGCATTTAAGAATACAGTATAGAATCTACCGAATATTCTTCAGTTTTATGCAAAACAAAAAAAACAACAAATAGAATATCAGATCTCTGTCATATGGCCAAAAATGTATGCAAAAGAAAAAAGTGTATTGAGGGTATTGGACCTGGAAAGCCAGCTTACTTCCAGCATTAGAATCACAGAAGGTCATTCAAAGGTTACAGATGTAGTTGGAGATAATGCAGGAGTTCATGCTTGGACTAGAAGCCAGTAAAACAAGTTCCCCCTTACTATGTCAGTATAGAGGTCATCAGTGTTGTGTCATCCATCAGAACAGATGCTAGGTGTTTAGAGGACTTGCATCAATTGCAGATGGAAGTTTCTTTAATACAATTTAAAATAAGTTTGCACAGGTCAGGAGTGTCACATTCAACCCCTCAGTTGCACACCCTAAATGCCTATGTCAGTGTTTTAACAGCATTTTAAAATATTTCAGGAAATGACATGAGTCATCATGTTTCTCCTTCCTTTTACAGCTTGATCCAGTTAAAATAAGTTGCTGTAACCATGCATGGTGTGTGAGCCAAACAGGCCGACAAGTTCTAGAAAACAGAACGATTTCCTTGAAAACATTGGTGAAACTTTGCCCAGCCCTTCATTGTGTGCTAGTAAAAAGCCCTGAGGGTAAATATGTAAGCTTAAGTGAGTTATTTGCGTATTATTTGACAAAAAGAAACCAAAGGCAGCTGTTCATAAAGTATTCTAGAATTGTCCTGGCCCGACCTGAGACTCTTCCCAGTGTTTATTGATGGACATGCCAGTCCTGCTTGATTATATATAATGTTTCTTCATGAAGAAAAAGCAGAGGTGTTGTCTCAGTGGCTGTATGAGAGGCCTTATCTGGGTGTGGACCTTCTCATCATGTTTAACATAGATAATATAACTCTCATGTATTACTGTCCTTCTATAACCTTCTTATAACATAAATAAACTTCTTTCTTTTTCTTTAATTCTATTCCACTTTTTTACACCAAAAGCTTGAGATTATTTTTTTTTATCTATTTGACAGAAGTCACTTATGTTCACCAAGGCTTCAATTATTGATTAAAAATACAGTAAAAAACAATAAAATTGTACTTTCTATGTACTTTTAAAATGTCATTTATTCCAGTGTTGGTAAAGTTAAAAACAATTGTAGGTACTAAAATCAAGTCTTCTAGCCTGACTTCGTCATACTCATATTCTAGGCAGAATGAAATTCCCGACCAAAAAATGTTGTGGGCGGGGTTCGGGCTGCCACCCAGGCTACAAGTCTTCAGTATCACATGAAATTTCAGAAAACATTCTAATATGCTGATTTTGTGCTCAAGAAATTTTTTTTTCTTATCTACGTAAAAATAGTTAATTGAAAAAATGCTTAATATTTTTTTGGAAACCAGAGTACATGGGATTTTATATATATATATAATACTTTTAAATGGTAGTGTATTATCAATGTGAACCTGACAAAATCATCTGTTTTTTATTTTGGTGTAAAATGTTGCTGGATTCTGCTCAAAGTAGCCTCAAGCTTCTATTGTTTACTACCATACTCATGTTTAATGTTGCTAAATATTTCATGTAACATTCTAGTGACTCGTTTTTATAATAGACTTTCTGTTTTCTGCTGTGTATGAGCAGAGACCCTGGCGTTGTGTCGTTTGTGCTGCTGTTTGACCCCGAGCTGAAGGTGTTGGTTGGAAGTGTTTACACTGATACCAAGCATGGCGTCTGCATCCAGAACAACAGCAGGTAAAAAATGTCTGAGCCTTGAAAACCAATAAAAGGAAGTCTTCCTACTACTTGCACCAGTCTGACAGAGCGTTTTCCAGAGACGTGTGCAGCCACAGCTGGTATGTGTGTGTTTTGTAGGAAGCTGGTGATTAAGTGCAGTAGCTACAGGCAGGCCCAGTGGTGGAGTCATGAGATTCGGAGTCTCTCGGAGCGCTGTGAATTCTTCCAGAAGCATCGCTTTGAAGGCTTCGCCCCACCCAGACCGGACACTCTCACTAAGTGGTGTGTGTTTATATAATATGTCCTTGGATGAACTTTCGATCAAGGAAGATGGATCGAGTAGTTTGTGTAATGGAGTGGGTGTTGAGGAAATGACTTTTGATCGACAGGTATGTTAATGGGAGTGGCTATTTCTCAGACGTGGCTGATGCCCTGGAACAGGCCAAGGAGGAGATCTTCATCACTGATTGGTGGTAAGTGTACTGTCCTCCACACAGACGCACACACTGTTGGTGTTAGCATCCCAAAATTCCCCCCCAAAAAAGAGGATGTATCAGGATTTCCACAAAAATATTAAGCAGCACAAATGTTTTAACATTGATAATAATAGGAAAAGTTGCTTGAGCACCAAATAAGAATATTAGAATGATTTCTTTAAAGATCAAGTCACACTAAAGACTGGAGTAAAATGGTTAAATTGTAATACAATTTCACAATATTAGTATTGTTTGTTCCAGTATATTTGATCAAAGTAATGCATGAAAAAATAATAATAATTATTTTTTTTTAATCTGTAACTGTTCCTTGAACTTTTGTACTACCTAAGTAGACACAGTCGGATGCTGGGAATATCAGAGATTTAGTTTATTAGTACAATATTTGTTGCCATTGTTTAGTGTGGTGTCATATATTTAATGAGTCGAAAATATAAGTGTGAGTGAAAGTTTTGTGAAGATATTTGGGTTTTTCCCTCTGTAGGCTCAGTCCAGAGGTTTTCCTTAAACGTCCAGCTACAGGAACGTACTGGCGCTTGGACAAGATTCTCAGACGCAAAGCAGTATGAGGAAGACCCTTTAACATTACATTAATCTACATAAATAACTAAAGATAGAACTTTAACAAGACCCTGTGTGTGTGTGTGTGTGTGATGTTTAGGAGCAGGGCGTGAAGGTGTGTGTGTTATTGTATAAGGAGGTGGAAATGGCACTGAATATCAGCAGTGGCTACAGCAAGAGAACACTGATGAACCTGCACCCCAATATTAAGGTTTGTTGTACTACACACACACACACACACACATATCTGTTCTTACTGCTGTTTGTCCTCTCATCCTTCCCACTTTTGTCATTCATCTTAAAATATTATAAATGTACTTCTTTTGCCCTAGGTGATGCGTCACCCTGATCATGTTGCTTCAGTTGTGGTCTTCTGGGCCCATCATGAGAAAATGGTTGCCATCGACCAATCAGTGGCCTTTGTGGGTGGGTTGGATCTTGCGTTCGGGAGGTGGGATGACAGCGACTATAGGCTGAGTGATTTGGAAGCCCCAAAAACAGGCAGTAATGCAGAGGCAGCCCGAGAGGTACAGTTATATCCAGTAGATTTGATAGCATGCCTAATTGATGTGTCTATCTCTTACTCTTTGTCTTTTGTGTTTGATTTGTTAGTCTGATGCTGTGGATGGCTCGGCAGTTCCTCTGGCAGAACCTGTGTTAGAGTGTGAGGATGAAGTGGATCTGAGCTGCAATGCCCTCTTGTGGTTGGGAAAAGATTACAGCAACTTTATCAAGAGAGACTGGTCACAGCTGAACCAGCCCTTTCAAGGTACACAGTCCAATGCAGATTTACATTACTTACATTTTAAAAATATTTTTTTTGATAACAGTATTTTTGAACTACAACCTAATTTGGTTATTTAGTTATATATATTAAATAGAGGTGCTCCGATCACGATCGGCCGATCGTTATGCGTATCTCCTCAGTAAAGCAGGTTTTCTAATCAGCGGTTAATTCCATCAGGTGCGTGATTTCACATAGAGCAGCTGTTACTACACAGAGCCGTTGTTAACTGAGAAGATGCGCAAATCACGTTAATTTTCAGCGTTTATTGGCCCATCTTCTCAGTTAACAACGGCTCTGTGTAGTAACAGCTGCTCTATGTGAAATCACGCACCTGATGGAATTAACCGCTGATTAGAAAACCGGCTTTACTGACGAGATGCGCATTAACGATCGGCCGATCGTGATCGGAGCACCCCTAATATTAAATATGGGATATGTTCCTTCTAAGTCCATAAAGCTAAATAAAAAAAACTGACCATGGCTTGCTAGCTGTCTTGTTATGATTAATGCAATGAATTTCTTAATTTTCTTGTCTTTAAAAAAAAGGTCTCTTTGTACATTAGATCATTTCTGTATTATTATTAATTGAATTATACTTCATATAAACCATATATTGCAGTGTTTTCACTACTGTTCAATTTCTTTATTTTTTATTTTGGTGCATTAATTTAATAAAATATTCAGTAAAACAGTACAATTGTGAAATATTATAACAATTAAAAAAAAACGATTTTTAGTCCAAGCACATTACTCTAGTTTTCAGTGTCACGTGATCTTTCAGAAATCATTCTAAGATGCTGATTTGCTGTTTTGCCTTTATTTAACCTGGAGAGAACATCACTGAGATTAAAAATATAGTTTATAGGAGTGTCCTGGCCAAGATAGGTGGCCCAGTTATATAAATACACATGACAAACAACATGTCACAACAATAGATATCAATAAAATACAGCACTAGAAGCATTTGCAAATCATTAAATCTTTTTCCACTGCATGCAAAAGTGTTTTAAAATTACTAAAAGACACCAACTGCTTTAGCCGCATTTTCATTTGAAGAGAGTTCCAGTCTGATGGTGCAGCATATTCAAAAGCAGTTTTACCTAGATTAGTTCGAGCTGAAGGTACATGAAGATTATAATAAGACTGGGAACGCAATGAATAGTTACCAACTACTTTTTGAAAACAAAACAATAGAGATAGGATGGCAAAAAAAACATAATTGCTTTAAGGAATAAGTACCAGTACATAAATCTTAAGGCACCGTGTTACACAGCTTCCAGGTAGGTATAAGATAAGAAGAGGCATGCTGATATACTGCATCCCCGTAGTCAAGAATCAGTAAAAAAAAATGTTCCAGACACAAGCTTCTTCCTTGCGTTAAAAGAAAAGCAAGACTTATTTCTAAAATAAAATCCTAGCTGCTTCTTTAAATTTTGTCTCAAATAATTAATATGTGAATTAAAATGTATTTTGTCATCAATTATGATGCCCAGATTCTTATACTCTGACACTAATGCTATCAGTTTCCCTTGCAGAGTTCGGAGAACAACAGAACTATCTAAAAAGAAAATTTGAATTTGATTTAAAATACTGTTTCAAATACAACCAATCGGGATTTAAGTTGGTTTGTCTGGCCTTAGCCCATGCAGCATCCCACTGATGAATAAGGTCAGACAATGCAGTTGAGAACCACGGATTATACCATATTATGCATATTTGTTAATAATCAGAATAAAACTGTCGTAAAAATATTACTAAGCACTTTCAATATCTGGGATTAATGTAATGTTGTCCCAGTTAAATTGAGCGAGGTCGTATAAAAAAAACTTGTATATTAAAGTGTTTCATACAGCGCTTGGTGATAATTCGTGGTTTCTGCTTGGATAATTGTATATCTCTAGCTACCGCAACAACACAATGATCACTAATATCATTTGCAGATACAGAAGCTAGAGAATATTTATGAGAGGCATTTGTGAAAACAAGATCTAATAATGTGGATTTCTCTGTAAATTTCAAGTTCAGTCTTGTAGGTGAATCTACCAGTTAAAAAGATTGTGTTCCAAAACACTTTAAAACCGTCAGATACTGGATGCACCAATTTAAGTAAAAATCACCCATTAATATCAATTCTTTATAGTAAAGTATAATTGAATGGAAATGTAAATTATTTTCATCATTATTAATATATTAGATGTTTCTGTTTGGGGCCTGCTCAATAGAAGTGCATTTTGAACAAAAAAGAACAAGGATGAGGGAATAAATGTGAGTTCAGCTAGTAGTGTAGCTTCTGTTTTTTTCCTCCACAGACAATGTTGACAGAACTCAGGTGCCACGCATCCCCTGGCGAGACCTGGGTGCTGTGCATCATGGGAAGGCAGCAAGAGATCTCGCACGACACTTCATCCAGCGATGGAACTTCACTAAGGTCAGAACTCAAATGGCTATTTTTAATGTTTGTTATTGTTCTTACAATCAGACATTTCAGAATCTTTTTTCTTGTATTCTTATTTGTCTTTTAAGATCTTTAAGAACAAGTACAAGGGTGACTTCTACCCGTACCTACTGCCGAAATCCCACTGCACTGCAGATAAGCTGCCATTCACCATCCCTGGTGCCTCAAAAGCCTCTGTACAGGTATGTGTTCATGCAATTTACTTTTCTTTTCTTTGTTGCCACTCATTTAATTTCTTTTCTTTTCTGTTGTCATTTCTATTGAATTTTTCTTCTCTTCTCTTTTTCTCCAAGGTTCTTCGTTCTGTGGATCACTGGTCTGCTGGCACATGTGAACATTCGATCCTCAATGCCTATATACATGTTATTGAGAACAGCGAGCATTACATTTATCTAGAGGTAACACTCACTCTATGACCTTACCAAAAGCATTTGCCTCTGACTCATAAGACTTTACACACACACACACACACACACACACACACACATACACACACAGCTGAACAGACACTGTGCTCTGTTCTCACACAAAGTCTCAGTGTTGTGGAGTTGTTTGCAGTGTTCTCTCCCACTAGGATCATGTGATTCTACTGCATTCAGCTGGCAACACACAATAGTCCTCTGCTCTTGCCTCTTGCTTAGAAACAGGGTCCTAATGCGAGTAAGCTAAACTAAGAAGAATGGAACAGATAAGCTTATACTACAGCCAGAGGAAATGTTTGTCCCTACAGAAATTATAACAGTTAATGGTAACACTGAATAAGAAAACCTTTGCATTTATTATATATATATGAAAATTGTAGATTCACACTGAAGTTATCAAAACTATGAATTAACACATGTGGAATTATATATGGAATTATATACATAACAAAAAAGTGTGAAACAACTGAAAATATGTTATATTCTAGGTTTTTCAAAGTAGCCACCTTTTGCTTTGATTACTGCTTTGCACACTCTTGGCATTCTCTTGATGAGCTTCAAGAGGTAGTCACCTGAAAGAAGGAGTTCCCCGTGAGATGCTTAGCACTTGTTGGCCCTTTTGCCTTCTGTCTGTGGTCCAGCTCACCCCTAAACCATCTCGATTGGGTTCAGGTCCAGTGACTGTGGAGGCCAGGTCATCTGGCACAGCACCCCATCACTCTCCTTCTTGGTCAAATAGCCCTTGATGCCTTCAGTGTGACTCTACAATTTACATAGTCATGAAAATAAAGAAAACTCTTTGAATGAGGAGGTGTGTCCAAACTTTTGGTCTGTACTGTGTGTGTATATATATGAAATCATTAATCAGAATACATAAATAATTAATCGAAATAACATGAATTTTAATCATATAAAATAAAGCTCTCTATCTTTGGCTAGAGAAAACCCAGTGCAGTAAATCTACTAGTACACCTGTGAATAATGGACAAGACTATTAAACTAGATCTTGCAGCGGCCTGTTTTATAGTTCACAAACAAATGAGACAAATTCCATAAACCCAAGTTTCTCTGTCTCCTCTTATTCAGAACCAGTTCTTCATCAGCTGCTCAGATCAGAAGAATGCCATTGGAGACACTATTGTCAAACGGATCCTACGGGCTCACAGGTTTGTTACCAACCTCTTTAAAAATGATAAAAGTTTAGTGAAGTACAATGTACTCTGCAGTGTCTGTGTTTTTTAGCATGAACTGTGTGATTTATTGAATTTTTATAGTGAGAGGAAGAAGTACAGGGTGTTTGTTGTAATTCCTCTGCTGCCCGGCTTTGAGGGTGACATCAGCCAGGGAGGAGGAAATGCCATTCAGGCTATACTGCACTTCACCTACAGGTACACACACACACACACACACACCAGCCCATTCAAACATCCACATTAATACACACACTCTCACAACACTTGTTCATGTTTTGCTAACAGAACTTTTTCTGTGTAGAACGATTAATCGAGGAGAACACTCCATTCTCTCAAGATTAAAGAAGCAAAGTAAGTATCTGACAGAAACGTATTTAGCTGTCTGTAATTCTGCCACTCTGGTATATTTGTTTGGATCCTGTTTCCTTCTTCATCTGCCACTTTCACTTCTCACGTCTTATAAAAAATTATTTAGTTTATGTGTTGTTGTTTTTTCAGCCATGCATTATAACATTCTACCCATTGATCAGTCACACAGATGGTGTGTCATTTATTGTGTTCATGAGTGTCTCATCTCCCCATCAGTGCAGGACGAATGGACACAGTATATTTCTCTGTGTGGTCTGCGCACACACTCTGAGCTCGGCCAGTCCCCTGTAACAGAGCTCATCTACGTCCACAGCAAAGCCCTCATCGCTGACGACCGTTGCTACATCATAGGTGTGATATTTGCCTTCACATTAATACAGTAAGACACAATTTACTGTGTCTGTGACCCAGGAAACTAACTTTCAGAGCCGTTTTTTCCTTTTTATGTACATTACCAATCAAAAGATTTGTCCAAATATATCAACATCTTTAGCAAGGCTGCATTAAATTGATCCAAAGTCAAGATTTCTATTGCAAATTAAAAAAAAAAAATATATATATATATATATTAAGCAGATTCGTAATGTTCTTCAGGGTCAGCTAATATCAATGACAGGAGCATGCTGGGTAGTCGTGACAGTGAGCTGGCAGTGCTGGTGGAGGATGAAGAAAGAGTTCCCTCAATCATGAACGGAGAGGAGTACCAGGCTGGACCCCTAGCACTCGCCTTACGAAAGGAGTGCTTCAGGTGTGTATGCTGTGCTTGTGTCCAAGGCAGCTACATTCACACACTGGACTGATCTGAACCACTCTCACACACATCCTAATCTATTATCTACCTCCGCACAAACAATTTTGCACACTTTTGCTGTCTGCATTGTTCTCTCAGTATGCACACATGCACTTTATGTAGTCCTGTGTAGTCTGTGTTAAACGTTTACAGTTCTTAAATCATAATTTTTAAGGTTTTTTTTATAGTCTTCTTAGTTCTTATTTAACCTTTACTTAGCCTATTGAATATAATTTTATTATGTCCAGTTTAGTTCTTTGCAGTCCTGTGTTTTTTGTCTATGTAGCACCTTGGTCCTGGAGAAACACTGTCTTGTTTCACTGTATACTAACTATATAGAGCTGGAATGACAATAAAAATACTGACTACAGAGATGTATTCAGAGTTGTCAAGCTTTCTGTGAAGGAAGAAAAAAAAAAGAGTCATAGCCACAGCCTAAAAAAGTGTTAAATAAACACACTTAGGAAACTCACATCAGGATTTTTATGTTCATTGAAAACCTGAAAATATGAGGGAATGTTTTGAACATTTGAATAGTGAATGTAAATGTATATAGACATGCATTGCATGGAGGCTCAGAAAGCTTGATCTTACTGCATTTCCAGCACTGACTCTACAGCGCCACGGCACGAGTTTCAGTCTGAATCCAATGTGATGAGATAACAAAGCTGTGTACCAAAAATAAAAGCATTCTGTTGAGCTGTCCAAACTGCATGCAGGAACAAATAGTGCAACCAATTGTTATACTCAATATTTTTGTGGAAACCATGATGTTTTTTTTCTTTTCTTTTTTTTTCAGGATACTTTTGTTAAATAGAACTTTCATACATACAAAGTCAAAAGAACAGTATTTAAAATCAGCTCTTTCGTAACATTATCAGTTTCGGTTTTACTGTTTCTTTTGATAATTTTAATGTGTTCTTGCTAATTGAAAGGTATTTAAAAAAAAAACTCCCATTGACCCCAAACTTTCGAATGGTAGGAAATATAGCACAACAAATGACTCTTATGAGATGAATCATTCAAGACGAATCAAAAACTCACAATTTATTTATGTGAATCCGTATGAAGTGAGGCTTTTGTGAGAACTTAAAGCATTTGATTTAAGAAATGCTACTTTTTGTGCAGTCACAGTTGATTGGACAAGAGTGCCAGAGAGATGAACCATATCATTAATAGTCAAGAGCCAATCACTTTAGCTCTTTTTGCATTTCTCTCCACCAAATGCCTTTAACATAGCTGTATAACGTGAGAGTGGTTCTGTAGCTGGAGCTATGATAGATTTGTGTTTGTGCAGTGCACAAGCACCTCAGCTTCCCATTTAGTCCAACATCTCCGCTGTCTGTGTAGGAGTGTGTGAGTGAAAAAGGGAGGTGTGCTCGTGTGTGAGCAGAGCAATTTGTATTGGCACGCTGCGTTCCATACTGTCAGCTTCCAGAACATCTCTTGGTTGCCAAGGGAAACAGTGAGATGCTTCTAATGATGTGTGTGTCTGCAGCACCTTTCACTGCTGGCCTTGGGATGTGACCTCAAGTGATCTCGTGAATGTGTCCGTCTCTGGGTCCTGTGATTTGATTGAATTATTCCACACTAATCTCCTCATGTAATAGTTTTCACAGCTCACTTTTTCTGCTTTATGAGACTTTCTACAGAAAGGGCACCCCAAGGGTGCCTGTATCAGTTTAAGTGAGTTTTTGGTATTTTTTTATGGTTTCTGCCTCCTGATGTATGAAGTGTTATTAAATTAATTCTCTATATGATATGATTAAAGTTTGAAATAGATAATGGTGACAGATATTGTGCAGCAGTGCTGTTTTAGAAGAGCTGTTGTCCTGTCATCCTGAAATGCACAAATATTGTACTAAGCTAAATCCCAGAACTAAACTGCTCATAACAGTTTGACAGTGAGGGAGGGGACATTGCTCACATGTGATATCCGTCAACATGCTTTGGTCTGTTTAAGTGTTGCATTGTGAAACTGAACCAAACCACTTAGAAAATGCAACATTGTAACAGTTTTACTTTTGAAAAGTTAATTTGTGAAAAGCCTGAAAATACTTTTCAAGAGATGGTTTCCCCAAAAATTAAAATTATGTAATTAATTACTCACCCTAGTGTCTTAGGAACACAATCTTTTTTTCTTTCTTTTTTTTGAAATCCAAAAACTTTCTTTTGAAAGACATGAAGGTGAATAATTAATGACAGAATTTTCATTTTTTTATGAACTATCCCTTTAATATAGTCTTGGGCAATAAAGAGTTAAATGGCCTGAACCACTTCGCTAAATACTTTGTTACTAAACTGTACCTGTATAAATTAAAATTGTATTCTTTACTTCTTTTTATAGAGTACTTCTCGGAGCAAAATCTGACCCCAGTCTGAACATTGATGATCCAGTCTGTGATCATTTCTTCAACGATGTTTGGAACAAAATTGCCCAAACAAATGCCATCATCTATGAGAAGGTGAGGGACAGAGCATGTGTTCTGGATTTTCTCCACACTCCCATCGTGCCATTTATGTACTCTGTGGCTTTAAGTAAAGGTTTTCATTTAAAGTCACTAAATGATTTGAACTGATACAAAAACACTCAATGTGGGACTAAACTATGGCGAAACCTGCAATTACTGTAATTTGCAGGTTGTGCAGTAGTCCTGCAGTAAAGCCTTCAGACAATAGCGCCACTCCCATACACTTCTGTGCTATCATTACCCATATATTTACATTCGCAACTCTAATCCCAGTGGGTGCATGTAATAGTTATGAATATCCTAAACGTTTTTGCTTTAAAACGTTGGATTGTAATATGAGGCCAGTGATTGTACTGCAGTATCTTTTCTTCACTGTGCAGGTTTTCCGATGTCTTCCACTGGACTCCATCCGCAACTTGCGTGAGCTGCAGGAACAAGTGAATGCTCAAAACCTCAGTCTTACTGACCCGGAGAAAGCCAAAGAAGAATTAAAGGCAATCCAGGGCATCCTGGTCCATTTCCCACTGCACTTCCTGTGCGAGGAGTACCTTCTCCCACCTCTTAAAAGCAAAGAAGGAATGGTTCCTACGGAGGTGTGGACATAGCAGGGCAGAGTATCCAGCGAAACGGAAGATTTCAGAACTTAAAATATCACACATCTGCTAACTAAGCTGGAAGCTATGGTGGTTAACCGCCAAACGTTTGGCCAATTTGGTTTGGACTAAAATAATGGTAGTAAATGAATGTTTAGTTCTAAACACTAACACAACTTAGTGTAGAAAAACAAAATAATCTTGCATAGAATATAGACACGTTTATACCAGGAGAATCGCATAGTGTAGTTGCTAATTAAATGAAGATACAATGAAATGACATCAGTCTTCTACCCAAATGCCCATTCCGACCACGAATGTCATGATTGGAGTATTTAAAATGGCTGAGGATTTATAGTGCTGCATATCAGATGAGGAAAAAAGAGCAAATAAGGCGAAGAGAGTTGGATCGAGGAACAGAATGTACATTATTGTGTGAATGTTGTGGGTGGATGGTGCTGCTTTACCTTCTTTTCCCTCTCTCTTTATTTCTTTCTTGTGTGCGCTACACCTCTCAGTGCAGTGGCAGCAAATCTGTCAGAACATTTGTGGTTGTTATGGTGACGGGTATAAAGAGCTGACTTGGTCTTGGCTGCTGAGAGAGAGATAGAGAGAACGAAAGAAAGAGACAGGAAAGAGATTGTGAAGAAGCAGGGAAAAAATAGACAAACCGTAAAAACATGAATAACTGTATGTGTGCGCATCAGGGTGGCATATTTGGTCAGAAAAATTATGTAATGCTTTTTTGAAGCAGGTAGAGGGGAAGTGTTACGGAGCAAGAATCAGGAGGGGCTTCTAACATGGTGAGATATTCAGGGGGAGTCCCCCCCCCCAATCTCCATGACAACCAGGAAATTATTGTTATGTAATAATGTCCAGAAGCTTCCACTTTTGTTTTTTTGGAGGGGGTGTTGACACAAGTAGAGAGCACACTGGAGGCCAAATAAGCAATGCTAATTTTGTCAGTGCCCCAGTTTATAAACGATCACTAATCTGCCTGTGTAATGTTGAGTTTGAGTTTGAGTTTATTCACAAATACCAGCAAATTATATGAGGATACAGTGGGGTACAGAAAATAGAAATTAGGTATAGTGAAATTGAGGTTGTAGAATGTGATATTTGAAGAGAATGTTTTAGGGTTTGACCACTGGAGACAAGTTATCACCTTTATGAAGTGACAATTCTGATCTTTTTAAATCTCTATACCTGTTAAGGCATATTAACGTATCTGATTTTGCACATTTTTATACTTTTCATGTACATACAGTTGCTTTTATTTAGAAAGCATACAGAACTTGCTTACTAATACTTAAATGAATCTTGGCTAACACTTTGTGTTTTCACAACTTTTGAACATCTGTATAGACCTTACCTAGGGTAGATGCCAAATTTAATTTTCTTCAGATGAAAATGATGCTGTGAACAGTCTTTACAACAGCATACACTCTCAAAGACATTAAATAAAAAATACATTTATGGAGATTTTGTCTACCGTTTTTTATTTTATTTATTTGTCAGCTGAAAAAAATGACTGTTAAACAACAGTTCAATCAATGAACACGCTGTACTTTCCCTCATAGCCTTGTTTTCACTCCTTTCAGAAATTAAATATGGTGCTACCCTGACTAAGGTTTATAAGTGATGTTTTTTTCTATATGTGCAACATTATTTTTGGATTAATGACTATAAATCACAAATCACAGTTGTTTGTAAACCAATGAGCAATCAATTATTTTTTCCTCCATCTGTTTGAATTTAAATAAATGTATTAATTCTCATAAGATCCTTGTGTTTGTGTGTTTTTGTGTGTACAGGTTGTTCTGCATTGTAAGTACCTAATGTCTACAAGGATATTGGGGGGGGGGGGCATAAAAATTATATATCTTCAAAAAATGTAAAAGGCAAACAAAAACAAAATTTAAGGGAGACTATTATAGAAGGTGAGTATACTAAGAGAAAAACACAATTCGGTAACGATAATGAAACCCACTTACAGGGATAGTTAAAGGAGGAAACATTTTAAGAAAATTCAGTCATCGCATAAACTCAAATTAACCTGACCACCTGACATCCAAACCTGCCTTTTGTTCCCCTGCAGGATGCAAAACAAGATACTTTGAGGAATATTTTGCTGACCATTATGGACGAAAACACACACACAACCAAAATATTTGATTTTGTTTCATATTTTTAGACAGTAATAAAGGTCAGAAAATGATGATCTTCACTTTTGGGGTGAAATATCCCTTTAATATACATACTAAATTATATCTGAATAAATTAGTGCTAAAAGGGTTAGACTTAGGTAAGGTGGACGGTAAGTACTTAAAGAAATTACTATTGAAGGTCAACCTACTATAAAAATAATAGAAGTCAACTGAAATTAAATTATATCAATAAATAAAAATGTGTGATGTTGCAATAGTTCGGGAGGTTTTACCCCGGTACCAGCTGTCTCCATTGGTACTAGCTTACGAAGGTAGTTTGTCCCTGTTGCAGCACCGTAGCACTTCAACACTCCAGGAAGACGGGAGGGGGGAAAAAGTGGCCAGAAAAGTGTTGAGTATTCTTGCAGAGGAGGGACGTCACAGCCCGAACACAGACAGCAGAAGTAGGAATAGGATCATACCAAGACAGGAGAGAGAAGTTCAGTCTGACACATCAAAACATACAACATTACAAGCAAAAGGACAAAGTTGATTCCCGATGCGACTCGTTAGGGAATATCTGAATGATAATAAATATTATGTATGCATCGTGACCAGTCGCTGCCATAAAGGGTTCGGGCTGAAAACAAGGGACTGATTATGGTTTTCCGTTCTTCCCCCTCTCTTTCTCTCCCAACAAATCGGCGGAGGTTTTGCGCACAGCCGGGAGGTGCCGCTGACTGACGGCAGGAGGGAATGAAAGTTTGCCAGGCGGGCGGAATATTTTTCGACGTAAACACTTCTCGTTTTGGACACCAGGACTGCGCATTTCAATTCTGTACACATTGCAGAGACTTATAAAAACTGTGGACATTCACTTAGCCGAGCAGTGACATCGAAATCCACACAGAAATCCTGTTTAAGGCGTGTGCGTGGGTCGCGCCGTGACATGACGGCAGTGGCAGATTGACGCGGATATCACGAGCGCCGCTGTTTGGGAGCTCGGCTTTTTGACTTGTCGCGAAGTTCTGCCTCTCGATTGACCTATTTTGTGATATATATACGGCTCGTGAATATATATTAATATACTGTTTGTGACTGAGGTACGCTTGGCTTAATTTACGCAGTGCTGCCAAGATGAGTGTAGAGACGGAGCGCAGTGTGGCACATCTGACTCAAGCTCGTGGAAATGTTGCCATGCAGTCTTCAGGATTATAGGCTCAGCCTTTATCATCGATAAATGCTCGCTAGGCATTTCTCTGTGTTTTCCGGCTAACGTTCGCCTGAAGAACCGGGTCACTTGGCCTCAAAGAACCTTTTGTTTTCCGGTAAAGAAGAAAACAAACATTTTATGGTCAGATATCCTGCAGCTGTTGTTGGTTAAACTGGTTGAGGCGGGGACGAGCCAAATGTTTCTCCAGGGACCTCACAAGTTTTTCTGAACGGTCCCTTGAAATAAACATTGTGGTAAAAAATAATAGCGCAGTCGTATCTGCACTTTTGGAGTACCTATTTTGAATTTTCCGTTTTAGAAATCTTGCAACAATGTCAGAAAACGCACCTACGCGGAGTCTGGATGACATCGACCTGGCCGCCCTGCGGGTGAGTTACTGTTCACCTGCCTGCACCTGCCAGAGGCCTTCACACCCAAACAAATCATAACAGCCTCATCAGTGCCATTATGGTGGATGAGGGATAGTTTAAACACATCAGCAGGTTTTTAAGTAATAATCTTAAAGGTTTACTAGCTCGTGATTGATTGTGTTCTGTGAGCAGTTGAATCTTGGGCCTGTATTGTGATCTAATAATCCAGGCCTGAAGTGTTTATGTATTTCTGTATGTGTGTATATGTAGGTCTAGCTTTCTCTATCCCAGGCACAGTTGTGGTTAGGGAGGGCCTACCTTGCAAATAAGTGTTGACACTGAATAGGCTTGCTTTGTAATCTTAGAACAGCTCTCTTGTTGTATGGGGAATACCCTGCAAAACATTGGTGTAGCTTTCCATTTAGGCCGTCACTGTTTTTGTGTTTATATACAATACAAATGTGATACAATGATTCAGTGGACTGTTAGTTTTATGTCTTCTAATTTTATTTATTGGACAAAACCTCAACATTCCCTGCAGGCCAGATGCTGGAAAATCTTGGTTAATGGATATATCAGATATTTTTTAAAGCAACGATTGAGGAAGGGAGAAAATGAGTTGCCCAGTTAGCATGCAGAAGTGGGCAGATTATCATCTTGACATTAATCCAGACTTCATGGCAAGTGTATGATAATCCTATACCAAAGTCTGTTGTAGGAGGAAACCTGCAATTTATATCTTACCTCATACACCACCGTTCAAAGATTTGGGGACAGAGAGATTTTTAAAATGTGTTTAAAGTCTCACTAAGGATGGAGTTATTTGATAAAAAAAAAAAAAAAGTACAAACCATAATATATTCAAAAAGTGTTATTTTTACAGGATTATGTGATGAATAGAAAGTTAAAAAAAGAACAGCATTTATTTTAAATAAAAATATTATAAATCTTTAGTCACGTTGGATCAATTTAATGCATCTTGTAATAAGTATTAATTTCTTTCTTAAAAACAAATAAACATACTGACATTTTCAACAGTAATATATATGTGTATATATATGGGGAAGTCGTGGCCTAATGGTTAGAGGGTTGTGAGTTCTAGTCTCGGGCCGGACGGAATTGTGGGTGGGGGGAGTGCATGAACAGCTCTCTCTCCACCTTCAATACCACGACTTAGGTGCCCTTGAGCAAGGCATCGAACCCCCAACTGCTCCCCGGGCGCCGCAGCATAAATGGCTGCCCACTGCTCCGGGTGTGTGCTCACAGTGTGTGTGTGTGTGTGTGTTCACTGCTCTGTGTGTGTGCATTTCGGATGGGTTAAATGCAGAGCACAAATTCACCAGTATGGGTCACCATACTTGGCTGAATGTCACGTCACTTTCACTTTCATATATATATACACCTCAGAATAGATAGCATATGTTGTATTCCAGAATAGTTCCTGTGTAGTTCATGTGCAAGCAGGAGGCTAATCTAGTCATGTAGCTTAATGGCATGTTAGCAGGTGGCTAATCCAGTGTTTTTAGGCTAATTTGGTGAATTCCTACATATAGAATAAGGAAACTTGTCTGCCATTCACCATTTACCTTAAATTTATGGCACTTATGACCTGTCATTTAGCCTCAATCGAAAGTCTTCCTTTCAAATGACTGATTCCTCTCTGATGATGCATGCCAGACTTTTCCAGTCATTTAGTTAGTTGCCAAGGCAACATTTCCAATTTTTCATCGAATAATTATATTTTACTTTACAGCTTTATTTCTATAAACAAATGCATTTTTGATCATTTTTGTAAACGATAATAACCCTGGGAGTTTAACCGTGGTTTAGGAATACCGAGGTATGCATCCTTCCTAAACAACTGATTTGAGCTTTGTGGACTGGAAGTAAACCGTAAAGGATCAAATCCATCCCTCTTTTTTGACACTTAAGCAGTTAAGTGTGTTAGTGGGGTTGTGAATAAGCCATAAACGTTAGAGCTCTGGCCGTAACTTTTCTTCTGTCTTGTGTGTTGGTACAGTGAGTTCCTGGGCACGGCTCTCCAGGGTGTGATTCGTCTGATATTGGCCCTGGAGAGAGAGAAAGAGCACGATGATTCACTTGAGCTCATTGTTTGATAGCTGTCCTATATAACACCCACATACCACGTCTCTCACGCACTGTCATAGACACACATTTAGACTATCACAAGAGGTCAGCTCTATAGCCAGAACTGCACACAACCGAGATGGTTTGTAGTTTCCTTGTATTGTTTTTGAACTTGAGATCAACCTGCTCACCTGTGGTTATCTCGGTTTCCGTTCTTGTAAGGATCACTTTTAAATAACATTAGGCTTGCCAGATCATCAAACTTGGCATAGAAGTAGGTGAAGTTATTTGCTAGTGCCTGACTTTTGTAAAATCATATTTAAATTTCTATTACATAATCATAACAACAGCCATTTGATGGTTGGGTTGCTTATGTAAATGAGACATGAGTGCTAATGACATCATAACAGAAACCAAAATATTAAATAGTAATGATCTAAGCTATTGGGTAAACACAAAGTAATGAATATGCATGGCTAGAAAAACCTGACAGATTTAACAGAAGCTTGTCATTGGCTGATGAATTGAATGAACTGATGAACTGTAAAACCAGCTGTCGAATAAAGCAGCTAAGAAAACTTGTGCATAAAGCCAGATGTTTGCTTCTGCATTGGCAAGGAGCAAATCTTTCTTAATGTTTATTGGTTTCTGCATTCATGAGGTTGCAGGTTAATGATGTAACTTGATCTAGTAATGCTTAAATATTGATAACCGTATACTGGATCTGATGGGCATTATCCCTGGTCAGATAGCTGTATGCTGTTCAGAATGTTTCACCAACTGTTTTCATTTTCCAACCTTAATTTGTTTTTTTGAGGGTATTTTAAGTATGTGGCAGATAGTACTGTAAGAACTCTAGCTGTGTTCGCTTAGTTGCACATCCATGAAAGAACTAATTCAGTTGCATAATCAAATAATGATGTTGGATGTTTAACATGCATCATACTTTACTATTTTACAGTTACAGCTTGTATTCAAATGTTTTTTTTTGTAGACCTTTTTTTTTTTCATATGGGTTTTTCAGTGAACACTGACACATATTGGCATATATTTTCCATTGCTATGCTGCAGTGTATGTTCTGTCCTGTCACTCATCACACTTTTACGGACATACACTGACTCGTATTTATCTTGTATTTTTCATTTTAAATTCTGTCGTTTCACAGTCTTTGAAAAGCCAGAGGCAACCTTTTCATCACCCTTCCTTCCCACTCTCGTGCCTTTCTCAGTTTGTCCTCCTTTATTCTCCAGGGAAAGCCTTATTATCTGTTTATCATCTTATTCATTAGCTCATTTGTTCATTTCACTGCTACTTCACTGTCTCCCTGAGACAGATTCTCTCTAGAGTATAGACTAATTTCCTTTGATGATCATTGTAAACTCATATTGAATATTATTAGGGGAATAAAATATATATTCTGGATATGACATTTTATTTGGTTTTATAACCTCTTTTTTTTTTTTTTTTTTATACTGTTTGTGTTTGTTCTCATTTCCATTCGGCCTCTTACTGATGTTTCACATAAGTGCGTGTTGCTCACTTACAGCTCGCCACTCCTGATCTCTTTAAGAGAGAAGGAGAGGAAGACATAAAAAAGGGAGATGAAGAGAGAGTGAGAGAAAAAAATTGCAGTCGATGAAGGCAGATGAGAGCAAGATGATCGTGGTGTGTAAATGTGTGTGAGAGCTATGAAGAACGTAAGCCTTGTCCACCCACAGAGCTGTACCGAGGCCATATTGAATCACACTGTGTGTGTGTGTGTGTGTGTGTGTGTATGTGCTGTGCTGGCTGTTTTTAACCCTCTACTCATTCTAGTTTTTGGCTGCGCTCTCCAGCTGAAGCCTCACATAAGAGGTACATAAAGCTGCTAGAGAGTTTCGTAATGGTTCTTAATACACGACACAGCATAATACAGCATAAATCCCCTTTTTAAAGCCATGGGTTTGTTAAAACATGACGCAATGTCTTGTTCTCAATGGCTGAGCAGGTAATGGTTTTGTCATTGCCATCCTGAGCCATTTGTGAAAGAGAGAAAAATAGTCTCTAAAATAAGCTTGATTGAAGACATTAAATATTTCCTTTCTTGATCACTGTGCACCTTAAATAATGTCATTTCCATATTTTTCACTGAGAAAGAACAGCGTGTGAATTTCTTACTGACAAAACCCATCGACGTTTCCATCGAAGTTAGCTTTATTTCATGTCTGGTAGCATTCTGAAATTTCCAACCACAATTTATTAATCCTCAAGCATTGCCACACGGGACAATATAACTCAAATTAGCATAATGTATTTTGTATTTTATTTTTTTTTAGCTCAGTCTAGGTTTTATTTTTTCTTTGACCTTGACATTTTTATTCATTTCATCATCGCTAATACCTGACCCCTTTCTTTCAGTTGACTTTAAGCTTGTGTTCAAATCACTGTCCTACTTTTTATTTTCTTTCTCCGTAACCCTTTTCACTTATATTCACAATAGAAAAAGACATGATCTGTCACTACTTCATCATGAATTGATTGAATGATTCTGATTCCTCTTAAATATTCTGGTTACCTAATGGAACTTGAACAGTTCTGTTAATGTATTTCAAGAATAAATATTGGGGAAAAATACATTCAATTTTTTATTTAAAAAAGTTTAATGGCACGTACTATTGAAGGTAACTCTAGCGTCTCCTTGTTATTGCCAGACCAATTCAATAAGTACACATCAGGTATGTTTAGGCTGCTTTTTGACAGTAAGTTTTTTCAAGAGGTGGCATCAGCTTTTAAAATATGTTTCTGGTCTAAGCCTCAAGGTTTTTATTTTTATTTTATTTTTTGGCATTCGACAGCTATTGCAGACTAAATCCAAATCATCTTCACTTTGGAGGTTGTGCATGACTGAATGATTTTACCTTTCTAAAAATGGTCTTTTTCTTCCAGGACCCAGCAGGAATCTTCGAGCTGGTGGAGGTCGTGGGCAACGGCACCTACGGACAAGTGTACAAGGTGAGACTGATGCAGGGCGAGAGGAAGAGTAACAGTAGTGTTTTGTTGGGAGTAAATGTTATCCTATTGTTACTCGGCAATAATAGATGGCTCCTCAAACGATAAATAAAACTCCCATTTATGCGCTTAGAAGCATCGAGTTATGAGCGATGAAGGGTTCAGTGGGAGATGGATTAGAGATGCTGCTGTTGGTACATCAGTAACAGAGGACAGAAGTGGTTTAAAGCAGTTGTGTGCTTGTGTACTTGAGCGCATGTGTGAGAATGTCATTGCACTCTCAGCGTGGTGCAATAACACACAGAGTAACTCTGATCACTGCAGCTGTGCTCAGACCTGTCAATACTCACGTTGAGATGAGGGGAGGAAGCTGACAGAGAAAAGTGAATGAAGTACAGACTGAATGCAGACGAATTTTGACTCTTTTTCATAGCTAAATTGTGTCATTTCCTCACCGCTAGTGCAACCAAACAGAACTGGAAACATAATGCTGCTTTCAAACAGATTTCCCCCAAAACTGTTCATTTTTTATTTGTCTGTTAAACCGATTTCCCTGCTCCAAACGCACTTCATTGGTTGAACCATTGGTTGATTATTCTTCAAATGACTTGCATATAGTCTGCATATTGAGCTGGGAATGGTATATCAAAAATACATGCTTTTAAGAAACACGTATTTATTCTTACAGGCCCATGTAGTGATTTTAACCCTATAGACCTCTGCAATTATTGCAATGTATGAGCCTTCTTTAAAAGTGTGTAGCGTGTAATTTATACTTCAGGCTGTATTGTTTGTAAAATGTGTTGTTTATGGTCTGTAGTGAGGCTATAGTTTATGTACTGTGTATAATGAGTGCGGTGTATTAGTAGTTCATGGTTAGTGGTGAGATAGTGAAGTAGTCTGTCCATCTTAGATTTAGTGTAGTTTTAAATATGTAGTTTATAGACTAGTGTTCTAGTGACCGTACAGTGTGACATTTCTTAAAGTGCTGTTTTACTACAGTAGTTTTGAATGATTCATTAATATAGTGTTAAATATACATAATTACATTTATTTGAACTTTTATCTGATGAAGTTTTTGGAAGTAATGTTCAAATGCTTGGGGCCTGTCAAATATCTTAATATTTTGGGAATATGTTTGTTAACCAAGTTTATTTGACCAAAAATACAGTAATCTTTTTAAATACTATTACAGTGTTTTTTTTTTTGTCGTAAATTTCTGTTTTATATTTCAAAATTTGTTATCACACAGTCTTTGGAAATCATAAAATGCTAACTTGGTGTTATCATCGAAAACAGTTGCTGCTTAAGATTTTTGTGGAAAACTTTACTGAAAATCTTTTTTTTTCTTTGATTAGAAACTGTATTTATTTGAAATAGCAATATTTTATAACATTATAAATCTTTAGTGTCACTTTGAATCAATACAATGCCTCCTTGCTAAATAGAAATATTAATAACAAAAAAACATCCATACTGCCCACATCTTGTGAACTGCAGTGAATATTCATAGATTTTCTTCTTTCTTCTGTGCCTCACTGCCTCATATTATCCTAAATTAAGTATGCCATATTGTAGGATGATTATGGTGTATAAACAAATTAAGTGTGTAAATGATTCATTTCTGTGCTACTTGCTAATTAAATTCTTTCTGGCCCAGGGTCGTCATGTTAAGACTGGTCAGCTGGCAGCCATAAAGGTCATGGATGTGACTGAGGAAGAGGAGGAGGAAATCAAAGCTGAGATTAACATGCTGAAGAAGTACAGTCACCATAGGAACATCGCCACCTACTATGGAGCCTTTCGTGAAGAAGAGCCCGCCTGGACATGACGACCAGCTCTGGGTCTGTGCTTCCTCAAACCTGATCACCATCATAACCTGTGATTTCTGACCTGCTAGAAAGTCCTGCCTCCATCAAGACACAGTGATAAATTATAGCTGTACTCTGTCATTAGTGGAGGTGGACCTTGTTGATCTGGGGAAAAAATAGCCTGTATCAAGTTGTAGTTTCATGTAAATTGAGTTTGTTTTTGTTTAGTTGGTGATGGAGTTTTGCGGTGCTGGCTCAGTAACAGACTTGGTGAAGAACACGAAGGGCAGCTCCCTGAAAGAAGACTGGATTGCTTACATCTGCAGAGAAATACTGAGAGTAAGACTAACTAATTTACCATGAAATCAAAATTGACATTTCTTCTTTTCTTTTCCTTTTTTTTTTTTTTTTAAATATATATTCCAGTGCTTATTATAAATGATTTATGTTTGCTTGTTTTTTTTATTTATTCATATTCCCTCATAATCTTAAATCAAAAATAATAACTTGCCCTTATACCGACATCTTCTCTGTTGACATGCTCTGGTTCAAGTGGGGGACAATAATCCTTCCTGTCAGCAACCTGTATATGTCACAAAATAGTAAAGAATATGATAGGGCTGAATGATTTGGGGGAAAAAATCTTGTGATTATTCTGATTAAATTATTGCCAGTGACTGAATAAAAAGAATATAGAAACACTTTAAGGCATGGCATATGAAAACAGTAAAAACAACGTGACAGTATGGTTTACCTGTGTTCAAGTCATCTTGGGTATTTCCATAGTTATAAATAGTAAATGAATACCGTTTTTTTTTTTTTTTTTCGGACTAAAAGTCGCACCTGAGAATAAGTCGCATCAGTCCAAAAATACGCCATGATCAGGAAAAAAAACAGATATAAGTCACACTGGACTATAAGTCGCAATTATCTAGAACCAAGAACCGAGAGAAAACATTACCGTCTACAGCCACGAGAGGGCTGCTCAGTGCTCCTGTAGCCTACACTGAAGACATAGAGCGCCCTCTCGCGGCTGTAGACGGTAATGTTTTCTCTTGGTTCATTTCTCTTGGTACATTTCTCATGGTTCATGTCAAATTAATTTTGATAAATAAGTCGCACCTGACTATAAGTCGCAGGTCCAGCCAAACTATGAAAAAAAGTGTGACTTATAGGCCAGAAAATACGTTAATCTAATATTAGTTTACAAAGCCTTTATTACAGTTACTGCCTCATAGTGTGATAAGAAAGCAACATCACATCATAAATTGAATTTGTTTCATGCCAGCTTTAAAAATATACTTTACATATCTGACACATGACTGCAGCCTTACTTGAGTTGATCTTTTAGTTTCATGTAATTACAAGTTATGTTGCACAGCCAGTAAACACTGTCTCTCTGCTCCTAAGGGTCTGTCTCACCTCCATGCTCATAAAGTCATCCACAGAGACATCAAGGGACAGAATGTACTGCTTACAGAGAACGCAGAGGTTAAACTCGGTGAGTGAGATATTTGCTTGTCACACTAAGAAAAACAGAGTCTGTCATAAACTTAGTTTTTGGTCAGGACTGTCTGATGTGGTGATATTTGATTTGCATAGCTCTGTTTTGTGTGTTTGAGTGTGTGTGTGTGGGGGGGGGCGGGGGCATGTTTTTGTGACATATCAGGACACAACTCTGTATAATGACACGGGTATGACACAGGAATTACATGGAGAGGGTGACTTATGAGGACATAACCCATGTCCCCATTTTTCAAAATGCTTATACGTTTTTTTGAGAAAGTAAAAATGCAAGTAAAAAAAGTTTCCTGTGAGAGTTAGGTGTAGGGTTGGTGTGGTGTGGGGCCATAGAATATACAGTTTGTACAGTATAAAAACCATTATACCTAATATGGGATGTCCCCACGTGTGTGTGTGTGTGTGTGTGTGTGTGTGTATTGTCTAGCCTATATCCTTTCTGATTAGAGAACATCATCTTTTAACAACTAGAGCAAAGCACTGAAGCATATTAAAATAGGCCTGACACTATGACAAAAATATCTTCACACCACAACCTGAGGGAGAGTGTGGCGGAAGTGGAAGAGTGAGTCTGCGTGAATGAGAGGAAAGCAATTAGCATAGATGAATATAAACATTTGGCCTGCGCAACAGGTTTCATTTGACTGTTTGTTAGCACGAAGTGTCCTGAAATATTACAGACTCTTGATTGCTTCCTCTTTTCTCTTTCTCTCTGCAGTGGACTTTGGGGTGAGCGCACAGCTGGATCGTACAGTCGGTAGAAGAAACACTTTTATTGGCACTCCATACTGGATGGCCCCAGAAGTCATTGCCTGTGATGAGAATCCCGACTCCACCTATGATTATAGGGTAAAATGAGCTTCTAACTGTTGATGTACCCCACTGTTCAAAAGTTCTAAACTTTTGAATGGTTGTGTACACCTGTGTGTGGGTCAATAAGCATTGTCAATTTTAATATAATGACATTTAAACTAGGCCTACTTTTAATCGCTATAAAAACCTTTTTAAATGTGATATTTAGCTTGGTCACTGTTTAGTGAAGTGATACTCAGTACGAAACTTTTTTTATTTTTCTCTCTGCTTGGTTTGAACGCGTGCCATCACTTGGTTTCAATGAGTGCAGAGGAGGAAATGGTTCCTCTGTATTGCTATTTAGTGGAAACATTCTTTTGTTTTCCACTTTTAAGCTCATGATATGCATTAATGTTAATACAAAATAAACAGTGCAATGATTTGTGTCAACATTATTCACTTTTTAAAACTGATTCTTTATTTTTATTTGATACAAAATTGCAATTCCTCTATTGATTGCATGTGTTTGTGTGTTTATTTACTTATTTTTAAATCACATCAGGTGTACAATAGCATATTTCTTTTTTGTTGTTGTTTTACAATAGAGTGATATCTGGTCTCTGGGAATCACCGCTATAGAGATGGCTGAAGGAGCACCTCGTAAGTACACTGTGTTTACTGATGCAGCCTCACATTACAGTGTGGATCCTGGCCTTTTTATGCATAAGAACATATACCTTATGTATATACTTTATATTAGTCCCTCATACCAGCTGCATTATACTTACACTGAAGTCATAATTACAGCTCCTGTTTTAAATGAATAATCAAAAAAGTGTTGAATTAATGCGTTTGCCCTCCACCGTTACTGCTATTACCGTACTAAAAAGGAGATCTGAGGTGGAGGTCGATCTGTGCTCAATTGTCATAACTTATGCAGCACAACACTTAGTCATATTTTCTCTCTCACACACACACACAGTCACTCGCTCACACGGACAGCGTGTAGCAGCGACCCAGTCACCGTTCCTCTTGCGTTCATGAATTGTTGTCACCTCGAGTCAGTTAGTCTAATAATTGGACACATGGGTGAAAGAGTCTTTTATCAGCGTGTTTGATTGCTCTGCTCTTTCCTTCAGCATTGTGTGACATGCATCCCATGCGAGCTTTGTTCCTTATCCCACGGAACCCACCTCCTAAACTGAAGTCCAAGAAATGGTGAGGACACACCATCTCAGCCGTTATTTTAAGATCAAGCTATATTTTCCTTCTTCTTTCCCTCCCCTTTTCCCCTTGTCTATATATACAGGCACTGCATACTTATGATCACTGCAATCCATATAGCTTCTCATATGTGGTTTCCTTGTTTAATAATGTTTCTCAGACAGGAGTTGCAGTGTTTTGCTCTTACACCCATCTACATTTCTACAGATATAGCGTGCTTTGTATGACAAAGAAATGCTTTCTCTTTCTTCCTTAATTTCATCTGGGTTTTTTTTCTTCTGTTGGCTAGTTGTCATATATTGGCATGCTGTGATTTAGTTTTTGGGTTGGAGTTATTTTAGTCCTTCTGGTCCGAGCCCTGCCCTTGAACAGCTGGCTATAAGAAGTAGAGATGGAGCATATTTTGAGCTGGGATTTAAAGGCAGCCATGTTTCAGTTTACTGCATTGTCTTGCTAGCAAAGATGTGTAACACTCTGCTTCCTGACAGTTTCTTTTTTTTATATTGAAAGTTATATAATCAAGGATGAGTTTTCCTATTTTAAAATGTTTCAATCTATGTCAGGAAGAAATCTATTTTGCACTTCTAAAAAGTAGATTTTTTAAAAATAAATTAATGCTTTTATTCAGCAAAGAGTGCATTAAATAGAAAGTGACAGTAACATTTATAAAGTTTCAAATAAATGTTGTTCTTTTGAACTGTTTTCAAAAAAGTTAACCAACATCGTTTTTTATCATTGACAATAAAAAGAGATGTCTCAAACACAAAACCACCATATGTGACCCTGAAGACTGGAATAATTGCTGTTGAAAATTCATCTTTGCCATCACATATTTTCAAATATAAAACCATTATTTAAAATTTTTATAATATTTCACATTATTTCTGTTTAAGAGCATAAGAAACTTCTTTCAAAAGCATAAAAAAATCCCAAAACAAAAATGTGTTTTTTTGCAAAACGAACAAGTTACTTTTCTATTTACAAAATGTTTTACATTTTACAGTATTACTATATAACTGTTGCATATAGTGTAAAGTATTGGTTATTTTCAGCTCCTTCTAACGGCATCTTCCAAGAATGTCACAACGTATTTGCCCATTTTCAACACCATTTCATCTGTTAGCCATCTGAGTATTCCCTTGTGATTGGTGACCTAGAATTCACAGCAACAAGAATTCTATATATAACAGAAAACCCTGTGTTTTCATCGCATAAAAATACATTTATTTTGTCAACGAGTGATGTAGTGTCAATGCAGCACTTATCCGATAGATCAAGTAGCTGTACCACCAACTGGCCTGAAAAGCTTTCGCACTGTAGGACATTCCCTATTTTCCTGCTAATACATTCATATCTTTACTGTCTCTTTCAGGTCGAAGAAGTTCATTGACTTCATCGAGGGCTGTCTTGTGAAGTCCTATCCGAGTCGTCCATCCACAGAACAGCTGCTGAAGCACTCGTTCATCAGAGACCAGCCAACTGAGAGACAAGTCCGCATCCAGCTCAAAGATCACATTGACCGCACTCGCAAGAAACGCGGTGAAAAAGGTATGTGTATGTGTGTTGTTGCATGTCTTCACAAATAATTATAGACAAGAACAGTAGAGCTTTGTCAATCCCAGAAACTTTTCTGTTCCACATTTTCTGCTCCAAGTGTTTAATAATGAATCCAGTTTTTGAATTAGTTTTGTTTTAAGAGTCAGGATAGATGCGGGGGCTCTTCTGGGACTTTAGATTATGTATCCATCCATTTGCACGCTGGAGCTCTGTGGTGGAAAAGAATGTTTAATAAAGTTTGTTTACTTGCCTTTGTGCAGTGAGGTCACTAAAACTCCCATCCAATCAGAGGTCGTCTTTGACTTGGCCCACAAAAGTGGTACTTGCCCATAACTCCCGTAGCGTAGAGCAAGTCGTGAGATCTGTGGTCAGTAGTGTAATCAAATATTACTCTTGTGCTTGAATTATGTTTCTTTTTGGATATGAAGAACAAGGAAGAGCTAAGAATGGAAGCATCAAGCCAGCAGCCTTCAGCAGTGTTATTAGAGCACATACAGTGTCAGTTAAGAAAGAGTGCAGATGATTTAGAATCTAAAAGTGCTGCAGTCTGCATAAACTGTGTTTAGCCATATTATATTAATGCCTAAAGCCTTTCTTGTTATTGTCCTGCCCTCCTCTCCTTCTTTCATTCTCTCTCTTTCTCATTTTGTCTTGATTCCTCTCAGAGGAGACCGAGTACGAGTACAGCGGTAGTGATGAAGAGGATGAGAACAGAGGAGATGAGAGAGAATCCAGGTAACCAGAAACCTTTTGTAAAAAATGTACCTGTTAGTTAAATGATGAGATTTGATTATACTAGGAGATAATTGACTTGCAACTTGACTTAAAACTACTGAATAACTGATCTGAGACTTGACTGCTAGAAAATTAACCTGTTAAACTATTATACTTGATTATACTATAAGATAACTGACTTGAGATTTGACAAACTAGTAGATGACTCATTTGAGACTCTAATTGAACTAGTACATGACCTAATAGAGACTTTGCTTCAATGAAATTATCTTTTAATAAAAATAAAAAAAAAGTGTGAGAAAAGATTTGCGACTTGAGTTGGACTTGTCTGTACATGTCTGAATGAGTCAAGAATAGGTAAGCTTTTGTTTGTTTGAGGCGGGACTTTCCTTTTTGTCAAAACACGACTATTAATCTGCTATTTTCAAGTGATTTGTTAATTTTGTAATTGTGGGTAGAAGTTACTCTTTCACTTTGAATGAAATTGTTTAGGACACTATTTTATCTGTGTAGATCATTGCTGTTAATAGTGCTCATCGTCTGTTGATTGTCATTAACTGAATTTTACTGTACATTTCTGCCATGTCTCCATGAATTTGACATAGTCAGCACTGATAAGCTACTACTAAATATATTGTAGAAACTTAATTTTCTGTAAAGCTGCTTTGCAACTATTTGTTTCGTGAAAAGCACTATACAAATAAATTAAATTGAATCGATGGTCCCTCTGTATTACTCAACATGGATCAATCCTTTAATGCACATGAGTGCATGACACTGATGTACCTGAGAAAGAAATGAACGTACTGCACAGTCCTTCCTCAAAACCACAGAACTTTGTCTTCACTGTCCGACCTCTACTATGAACTATGTTTATATCTGCTAACTCTTCTTGAATTCTGTTTATTTCTGTCTGAAGCTCTATTTTGAATGTTCCTGGTGAGTCGACGTTGCGGAGGGATTTCCTGCGGCTGCAGCAGGAGAATAAGGAGCGCTCAGAGGCCTTAAAGAGACAGCAGGCGCAGCTCGCCGCTCAGCGCAGAGACCCTGAGGAGCACAAACGCCAGCTGCTGCATGACCGGCAGAAGCGGATAGAGGAGCAGAAAGAACAGCGGCGTCGCTTGGAGGAGGTATGCGTCATACACGTGCACAATAAAGTTACTGAACATGATCTCTTTTCTAACAGGAATTAATAAGGTGAAGAGTGCCAATCATGTAAGGGGTCGGTATATACATAATGGCCAATTTATTTGTATTTTTTTGTAAAGATTATTGTGATAGTTAACCAGAAATTATGCACACTTCCTTTCTTTCATCAAGTCTTTCATTATAATGTAAATAAATCAATGACAAGGACTGTCGATCTCCTAAATGATTTAAATCTTGATCAGTTCATCACTCATATGACTTTTGAAGACTTTGAACAAGTTTGAACCACTTTAATAATACTTATATGGTGTTTGCAACCTCTCCCAGTCTTTATTTGATCTTTCATAATGTTTAAAAAATGAGTGGCCAGTGTATTCTTGAAAGGTGTTACAGTTACTGAAGGACATGAGGATGAGGAAATAATGGCACAGTTTTCATTGTTTGGTGATCTAATCAGTGAGGTATTGTAGATTTTATTTCCAGTCCTAGAACATTCCATGATGTATAAAAAAAAAAAAAAAAACCTGCATACTTCAGAGCATTAAGAATGAACAGAGGGAAGTTTTTGTGGAATAGTGTGATTTACATATTAGGGATGTTCATTTCAGTAATTTCTTTTCTAACCGACAACTGACACTCATTAACCGATTATTAACCATTAACTGAAAAGATTATTTTAAATTAGAAATGAATTAATTAGAAAGTATAAGTGTCTGTGACCCGTTAAAAATACTAACATTTGTTTCCCGTGGATTCATTTTACAAAAAGCAGCAAACAACAGAGAAGGGGGAAAAACATAATAAAGCTATATAGCGAATAAATAGGCCTATATGAGAAATATAAATTTTTTTCTTGAATAATAAATTATGAGAATGAACGAAAAATGCAGTTTCTGTAAATATTGTGCTGCGCGAAAGGAAACCAGACGGCAGAAAACGGCATCCTATTTTTCTTTGGGCTTATTTTAAGCACAAAGATTTGTTTTTATTGTGAATGTACACAAATAAAGGCAAACCGTTTACAATTCTGATTATGTTTATGACTAAATGGAGAAGTTGATTCCACTGTTAGAAGGAAAAGCTCAAGTGATTGCACGTGCTGCATACGCGCTCACAGTTAAGCTTGACAATGCAAAAAATGCATTATTGCAATGCGAATGAAGTAGGCTATAATAAATAATTTGGCATTCAAATAGGCGTACATCCCAAATATGGAAACATTTGATTTTGTGTTGAATGAGAGACCCAGTGTTGGTTTCAGTTTCGTTTTAGCCTAAATTAATGTTTATGTTGCTGTAACTTCTTATGGTGTTTTTTAAATAGGCTACTGTTAATTGTAATGATTTGTTGTGGAGTGCGGGGAACTAAAATGGCATAACTATGTTTACAGTATAACAATGTTTGTTAACATTTTGAGTCAGCATTAGGCCCAGTTCTGAATGAAATAATAAAATGTGACTTATTAATAGGCTACGTGACGTGTTTTTTTGTCTTAAAAAAAACAACAAATTTTTTTATACGTGTAGCGTATATTTACCATGCAGCAAACCTTTTTAAATATTTTGATAAATAATTGAAAATAAATAAATGACATTTTAAACCATTTAACTGATTGTATTAATTGGTCAATATTCTTAACGGTCAGTTAGTGGTTAACCAGAAAAAATAACTACCCTAATACATATAGGTAGATTTGAGAGAGACTAAATGAGTGAGAACTATTGTGCCAAGTCAAACTTTTAATTGAATTAGTTTCGAGTGGTCATTGTCACTGAAAGGACACAATGGCTGATTAGCACTGCATTAGCTGAGTGAGACATGGGGTGATGAATAGGCCACAGCACAAAGGAGTGTGTATTTGTTATGTACTAAGCATCATAAGCCATTATATTCATGTCTGCCTTTTATTACTCTAAGAGAGATTTTCAAAGTCAAGCCCCTTACAGCTAAGCTAATTAAATCAAGTCCATGTGGGACCAAGACATGTTTGCGGGGGGCTACAGAATACAGCACTAAATAAACTATTCTGAATTTCTGACACCACATATAAATGTGAGAAAAGTTGCTTTAACTACTGTTCTTGCATCAAAAAATAAATACAATGTACTTATGGTGTTCATATTGTATTGCTAAACATATGCTGCCATTGAGTTGGGATATGGGTAAGGTTAGGGACAGGTTTGATGTATGGGTAGGTTTAAGGACGGGTTAAGGTGTAAGGGATGGGTCAACAGTGTAACTACAAATGTAATTAAAGTAATTACAGATGTAATTACATGTTTTTTCATTGTATTTACACTGCATGTATGTACTCGATAAGTGCATTGTATCAAATTATTAATTTAAATATAAGTACATAGTAGTTAAGGCTCCTTAATGTAAATGGGACCATATTTTCATTTAATAATACATAACCATGAAAATCGGGGGTGTGTGTAGTTATACTTTTATATGTATATGTTATTATATTATTTATAATATTTGTATTGTATTAAATACTGTTTTTTACTTTCTATTAGAAGAATACTTTAAAAATGTATTTTTAAAAAACACAAAGCACAAGTAATTTTAACATCGATAATAAGAAATGTTTCTTGAGCATCAAATCATCATATTAGAATTACATTTCTGCAGGATCATGTGACACTGGAGTAATAATCACAGGAATTAATTACATTTTAAAATATATTCAAGCATATCGAGTTGTGATAATTTTACACTATTACGGTTTCGACTTTTTTCCAAAATATTTGAGAATCTTAAATACTCCAAACTTTTAAAATGTAACGAATAATAATAATAATACACAAATGACTATGTGTCATTGATCTTCCATCGAAGCACATTGAATCTTCTTTGGATCTTCTCAAATAATGTTTAGAGAACATGATGAGTTTTACAAAGTTTTACCCAAACATGAGTTTACATTTAAACAAATGTATTTGATTCAGGTTTTGACCATTCAGATTTTGTGTTGGGAATGCCAGAATTTAGGTTTGTTGTCCAAAGTTACACACTGGAAATGGCGTCTACAGATTGCCTCCAGCACACAGTATCTAGCCACTAACCTACTGAACACAGCATCGCAGTGCACGGACTCGCCAATATCACTATATTCACTCTCTCACAATAATGCTGCCCAGTTTCTTAGTCACTTCATCACTCTGGCTATGCTACTTGTTCTCTTAATTTCCCCTCTCAAAAGCATTAGATGATTTTTAGCAACAGGAAGGCTCTTATTATTTCAGCCAAATATTTTAAGTGATTCACTCACTCTTTCTCTCTCTTTCTCACGCACACACAGCAACAGCGAAAGGAGAGAGATATGGTGCGGCAGCAACAGGATAAAGCTCCTCACCGGAGACTCGATGACATGAGACGAGAGGAGGACAGGAGGATGGCAGAGAGAGAGCAGGTAACCAATCACAGCCAAAGAACTGCAGCGGGCCGGCCAATCACAGCAGAGCGTGGGTGTTCCACTCAGCTCAGCTCTGGCCCTGGAATTTCTGTAGAGTGGTTGCTATGGCAGCAGGCTCTGTGTGTGTGTGTGTGTGTGTGTGTGTGTGGGTGAGCCGTGTGCAGCCCTACATTCAATACAATTCAAACTGACAGAAACACAAAAGACCAATCGGCATGAATTAGTGCACAGTGTGCCACAGGACACACTCTTCAAAACGACCTCCCATGTACATGCCTCACATCACACTTCCTTCAGTTGTCCTGCTTAATACAACCGCATACGCAACACATTCCTCGGAGTGACAGGAACCACTTGTAAACACTCACTGCATTCCATTTTAAGATTATAAGCAGTGTGATGTTACGGCTCCACCGCGGTAGGTGAATGAAGCGCGTGGAACAAATCTCTTCACTGCGTGTCTTCAGCCATTTTAAAAAGCCCATCAGGAACACTTCTTTAAAATGTCTGCCTCTTTCTACAGAGGCTGCACATACAGGTGTATCTGTCCACTCCCTCAAATATCTTTTTATTCCATCCTTTTGAGTCTATTCTGATCCGTCTCTTCCTCCTCCACTGCTCCCCATTTCTCTCTCTCTCTATAGGAGTTTATAAGACACAAGTTGGAGGAAGAGCAGCGGCAGTTAGAGATACTGCAGCAGCAGTTACTTCAGGAGCAGGCATTGCTCATGGTAACACACACCTTTCTTTCTCTTACCTCCGTTTCTTTGCTCTGGTCTTGTCAGTCTTCGGCCAGTTTTGATGTGTCTCTTGTTACAGGACTCCTAAATAGTGTTTTAAATGATCGAATGACTGCTGGTATCAGAGTGGGGAATTAGGAACCGATTGTTTTTAAAGGGATAGTTCACACAAAAATGAAAATTATGTCATTCTAGCGTAATTTCGGAGAGTATCCACTGAACGCAAACAGCGTATGATCTGTGTCAGCTGTGCAATGCAGATACTTTTTCTGCATTTATTTACACTTTGAACTTTGAATGAAAACAACACATCCGTGTGGTGTGGCTGACACTGAACAGCATACACTGTTTACATTCAGTGGATACTCTCCAAAATGGTGCTAGGGTGACACGGAGGAGATGAGTTGATGAATAACGTCATTATTTTTAGTCATTCTTTGCATACAAAAAGAATTCTCGTAGCTTTGTAAAATTACGAGGTTCTGGTTGAACCCCTTATGTCACATGGATTATTTTACCGATCTCCTTGCTAAGGAGATCTTAATGTTCCATTGACCCTCTCAAATTAAAATAAAGCAAGAAGTAAACTTAAAATGTGATGCAAGTATATCGACCCCTGTTCTAAAGCAGAAGAACCTTTACTCAAGTGAAACTCATCAAACTTGGCTCATTTATGTGTCAAAGCCCTGTGTGTGTGTGTTTTAGTCAATGCTTCATGAAGGGTTGATTTTGATCCTTTATATTGCTTGGATTAGTTTCATTTTAAATTTGCAGTTTAATTGGGGATACAATCAAAATATCAATATGGAACAACATAACACAATTACACACAATAATTACATATCTGTGTACCCTATACAATACGTTTATATTACAAATTGTTCAATTGCTTTAAATCTTTGAGGAAATAATTGTCCAGTACAGCTAAGGAAATGTTTTTCTTCCTTTGTTTAGTTTAACACTAAACACTGTACCATGTAAAACTCAATCATGTTTTGTGTGTAATTGTTATTCATTAGTTCATAATTATTTCCTTTGCATGTTGGGAAGGGGCATAGGTTTGTTTGTGTGTGTGTGGTGGGGTATTTATGCATGTGACAGTGTGCTGTGCTATGCAAGGTTTTTTTGTGTGTGTGTGTGTGCCTGAAATTTCAGTTGTCACATTTTGCCAATTAAAAAGGTATTAATTGTTTGCTCATATGTGTAGGAGTATAAACGTAAACAGCTGGAGGAGCAGAGACAGTCAGAAAGACTTCAGAGACAGCTGCAGCAGGAGCATGCGTACCTCGTCTCACTCCAGCAGCAACAGCAGCAACAAGACAAGAAACCACAGATGTACCACTACAGCAAGAACCTGGAGAACAACAAACCATCCTGGGCTAGAGAGGTACACCTGCAACCTGCTGAGGATAGCTCTCTGAACTGACCTGTTGGAATATAAACTCTTATGTTTGGTTTCTCAGGTTGAGGAGCGCAGTAAACTGAACAGACAGGGCTCTCCTAAAATCTGCACTACAGTGTCTGACACCAATATCCAGTCCCGTTCAGAATCAATCAGCCAATCAGGAGCCGCACAGACCCCACCTATGCAGAGACCTGTGGAACCACAGGGTGGCCAGGGAAAGGTGTGCAACCTATCATTTTTTTCCCCCTTTGTAAAACAGTTTTGGTAAAGTTTGGTAAACTCATTAGTCATACCTCCAAAACATTGATAGAATTATTAGAGCTGTCAACTAAAGTACAATTCAAAGTGTTTTTTTGTTTTGCTTAAAATAGTATTTAATATGAATAAAGACTGACCTTAAACTTTTGAAAGGATAACAATCAGGAGGAGGATGCCATCATTTCTGTTCTTTAATGCTGCATGCTCTGGCTAACTCTTTACTCTCTCTGTTTAATGACTTTCTTTTTTCTTCTCTCTCTTTCCTGTGGGGCCCACTTGCTTCCTCTGTAATCCTCCATCATTTTTGGGAACTTCCTCTTCACTTGCATATCCTGTGCTGGATCTTCTACCTTTCTGTGCTGCCCATCCCCGGTGGCCTATTTCCTTCCTTTGCATGAAACAATCCTGTTTCCATTTCTGCATAACTGCTTTACTGATCCCCACTCTTCTAAACTCCTTTTGTAAAAACACCTTGACTTCTCTCTCTCTCGCTCTCTCTCTCTCTCTCAAAAAAAAAAATGAATTTCACTCTCCCACTTTTTTTGTTACTCGTCTCCACTCCTGTTCGTTCATCTACCGTAGTTCCAGATGGCCCACCTGGTGCCGTTAAAACCGTATGCCGCTCCTGTCCCTCGCTCTCAGTCTCTTTGCGATCAGCCCACTAAGACCATGTCCGCCTTCCCCACCCAGGATCCCTCTCCCACACCCACACCTCGTCCTCTACACTCCAGAGAACTAGTCCGTCAAAACTCTGACCCCACCTCAGAGACCCCTGCCCCTCAGTCTCGGCCAATGAGGGATGACCGGGGACCTTGGATCCGTCTTCCTGAGATTGAACAACCTCCTAAAGTAAGGCAAAATAATCATACAGGTTTTGTAAAACTCATCAAGATTGGGCACAAAACAGCATGTAAAAATAGGCAAATGTAATCAGTGGTTTTCCTTTAATTCCTCACCACTTGTCTCTCTTTTAGATTCCCCAGAGAACAGCCTCCATAGCCACTGCACTGAACACAAATCTCTCCTCCGGCATCAGACACCCAGTTCGAGCAAGGTAACATACACACACACACACACACACTCACACACATATCCAGCTGTTTCACAAATCATTTGACTGCCCTGACTCCTGCACTGTGTGTTCTCTCTGTGTCAGTAATCCTGATCTGAGTCGCAATGAGCGCTGGGAGAGAGGAGATAGCATAAGCATCATGTCCAATCTGCCACAGACCGGCTCTCTAGAACGACACCGCATACTCAGTGAGTGTTGTGTAGGTCAGCTTTTGCCAACACTGTGGCGCCACATCTCCCTGCAAGGGTAGTACAACCTGACATGACCTATGTTGCAGGGACAACAGCTTAGTTACCATACTAAATAATGTCTTAATCAGTCCCTCCATGATTTTGTGTTTTTTTTTTTTAAATCATGCAATCTAAAGTTTTATTTGCATCTGCATGCATTTTTGTCTTATTTCCACAAAGCTTCTTATAAAAATGCTAATTTAAAAAAAAAAAAAAAAAAACAAGATAATCAGAAACTCTGAGCCAAAACACATTAATCAGTGTTCATCTATTCTCCTATGCCTTGTGCATGGAGTACCAGGACCACAATATCAGTGATTATGCTCAAAAATATTTACAGGTAATTAAACTTGAAATCCTGGTGGTACTGCATAGACTTTTAAAATACTTGTGTTAGCAGATCGAAAATATCATTATCTCATAGAGAAAGATCAAATCTTTAAATCTGACAAACTTTTTGATTCATAAATAACTTAATTTTTTTGGGATATACTGTTAAAAATAAAGTTTCTTTATTTGCATCTATGGTTGTATAAAGAACCTTGAACATCCATGGAACCTTTCCATTACACAAAAGGTCATTTTTTACATTATTGAAATGTTCTCCAGAGTCTTTGAAGAAGTATTGATGAAAGGTTCTTTGGAGAACCCAAAATGGTTGTTCTGTGGTGAAAACCCCTTTTTGGAGTCTTTCTAATTACTGCAGACAAACCCTACACTCTTAAAAATGAAGTGTATGTAATGTTGTTGCCGTTTTTTCAGGCTCATCCAAGATGGATTCCTCCCCCACCCTTTCTCATGACGGCCGACACAAACCAGGAGAATCCCGAACCTCATCCAGACCCAGCAGACCAGCGGTGAGATGCAGACACACACATTCACACAAACATGAGAGTAGCATGTAAATGCACTCATGCATAAAGATTCCAAAATCATTCGCCTGTGTCTTGTACAGAATGAACACACTGAGCTTTCCTCTAAACACTAACCTCTGTTCCTTAACATTTTCCTCCTCTCCCTTTATCCTTTTTCATCCCTCTCTCCTCTCATCGATCTCTTTTCCTCCCTCTTCCTGCCCTCAGAGCTATAAGAGAGCAATAGGAGAGGTCAGTGACCGTATCTGTGTATCAGCATGACGTCGGTCTGTGTTTTTGCACGATTACATCATCTCGCGATGATGTTCATGTGGATGAGGCTAAATCTCAAATGAACTATGTTTTCCCATTACATGGTGAAAGTTATTTATCATAGAAATGTTATTCTGGCCAGGGTTGTGGGCAATGTATCAAATATTAGTGATAATATCGGAATAATTTTGACGATAACGTAAAATTTGAAAATATCAGGAACATTGAATATTTTAAATTCAAGCATACTTTCCCAAAAGAACGAACTGACTGTCCAAAAAAAGGAACCGTCCGGACTGCTCTACGCACATCTACTACAAGAGTTTTCATGAGAGCGGTTGCCAGATAACAAAGTTTAAATACCCGAATCAGAGCTTTGCTGTTGCAAGGATACATTTTCTATCACAAACAAGCTGGAGTTTAGCAATCTAATGAAAGCGTCGTTCAGCCGGTCTGTGTTCAGTCATGAGATCTCGACTGTATTGTTTGCGATTGTAATCACTGAATAAATGCACTTACTCGTCCACTGATGTTTGAATAGAGGAACATAGACTATGGCCGTTTGGAATTACTTTAAGGAAATTTCACTGTTATATTTACCAGTTTTCATAATATAGACGGAGAGTGCAAAATTCTTTGGTATTCATTTATATATGAGAAATTGCTATGTGCTAGAGCAACTAACTCCCCATCTAAGAGGGTTTTTAGTGTTAGTAGGAACATAGTTTCATGCCACAAAGCTAAAAATTTAAATATCCCAGTTGCATAGTTTAAATTGTGAATTACATGCACAAAAAAGTTGACAGAATCTACTTTCTGTACTTGTTTTGTACTGTTTCTGTTGCGTATAGGCCTACATGTGTTCATTTAATAAAAAGCAGTAAGTGACCACTTGGTCTAGATTTATTCCAACTGCTTAAATTAACTGTTTAATCTAAATAGTTTTTGTTTTTGTTTTTTTAATGGGCAAAAGAAAATAGTTTTTTTTTTTTGTATTATTTAAATGCAAATGCAAACATATCGAGATCTACTGTATATTGAATATCGTAAAAATTTTGACAATATTGAGATTTTATATATATATATATATATCGCCCAGCCCTAATTCTGGGTATTCACTGTATAAATCACATGATTCAAGATATAAAAATATAAAAGCTGTCAATCGAATTAATTATAGTACATGCTTGATATGCTGATGAATTAATCAAGTAAATCACAATTAATCACATATGCTATACTATCGTTCCGAATTAGTATTAGTAATTATAATTAATTGAACGGTAGTGTATAATTTCTGAATAATGCAATGATGACCCCATTGACTTTGATTTCTATGGACAAAAAAAACACAAAACAAAAAGTTGAAACATCCTCTAAAATATCATATTTTGTCTTCACCAAAGAAAGCAATCATTCATTTTTGGGTGAACTATTCCTTGAAGAGACATTCACACGGGATGTTATGTACGTCTTGGACCATTCTTTAGTGTCTTCTGTCTGTTTTCCTGTTGATTTCACCTGCACACCAGTCCAGTCCACAACCACTAGCATCTGTAGAAGGACAGTCCCACACTCATAGTCTTTGTGTGACCACATTTACCCTCCACGACCAAGATCCCACACACCACACAGGATGCATGATTCAAATCTTATGATCTGTTTAATCTGGAGAGATCCAATGTGAATGTAATATTGACTATGGAAATGTGGCACATTATGAAGTGTTTCTCACTTGCCTGTTGATTTCTTCCTCATGTGAATTTGACAGGACCATGGTCTGTACTCTAAGGAACGGGCAGAGGAGCAGCCGCGGCCCCCAGTGAAGGCTAATGATTACTCCTCTTCCTCAGAAAGCAGTGAGAGCAGTGAAGAGAGTGAGAGTGGAGAGGGAGCAGAAGAGGAAAGCCCTACTGACCGGTATGAGACGGTGTGAATATTTTACAGTTGTTTCATTTATTTTGTTTTTTTCACACGTTTCTTTCAATGTCTTTATCAGCCCACGTGATGCAGATTCTGACTCTGTTAACACAATGGTGGTCCACGAGGAGGAGGAAGGTGAAGGAGGAGACGAAGAACGTGCCGGAGGATATGGAGACCAAACCATGCTTGTTCAGAGGGTAGGATGTTTGTGTGTGTCTTATGTCTTCATCTTGTTTTTTTTTAGCTGACAGATAATCATGTAATTTAATAAAAAAAAGTAAATAATAGGAAATAGCAGTCCTTAGTAAATCAATTTCAATTATTTGATTTAAAATTAATCAATTTGAAAATAATAAAACATACAAATTCCTGTTTTCATGTTTTATAACCATGTTAATGTAATTTCATCAAAATAAAAATTTTAACATGAAAAAAGGGGCTCAGTTTTATTCATTAAATACAGTAACATTATACGTTTTAAATATTATAATACAAAATTGTTTTCTATTTGAATAGATTTCAAAATGTAATTTATTCCTTTGATGGTAAAGTTACATTTTCAGCAAAAAGTAATCCGGTCTTCATTTTCACATCAACATACTGATTTGCTGCTCAAGAAACATTTTGTATTTTTAATAATGTTGAACAGGGTTTCCACAGGTCCTTGAAATCCTTGAAAGTTTGTGAATCTGAAACAAAAATTTCAAGGCCCTGGAAAGTTTTTGAAAATAAGCATCCATTGATGCAGGTCCTTAAAAGTGCTTGAATTTATTTTGTGCAAGAAGTTTTCTGGCAAAAATTTCTTATTATTCCCAGTGGTCCGCTAATGTGTTATTTCGCCAACAATTTGTGGCCTATGCATAGAAGCTTGCTTGATTTACATTAGTTATGCACATTTGTGCGTTACGTTAATTGTTTCGTGCGTGAGGTACTTTGTGTTGTACGTTGCCATTATGTTAGCGTGACCATATTTCCTCTTTTTCCCGGACATGTCCTCTTTTTGACCTAAAAAAATTTTAATCATCCATCTCTCTCTCCTCAACCTGTGATCAGTCAAATCTGACTTCTGCAGATCTTGTTGAATGCAGGGTTGCCAAGTCCACTTTTTTTTTTTCTCCCTATGGTTACTTGTTAACTGTTAATGGGTTGATTTTCCCCATGGGTTAAAGGTTTGAAATGTTGGTTAATGATATTTGACTAAGATGCTTGTATGGAAACATTTTTACATTCTGCCTGTGATTTAAAAACTGTGCTAGATGTTAAGTTTTGTGAAGGAGGGGCGCTGGTAGGAAGCTTTTTAGCTGTTTATGATCAATATGCATAACAGTGACTGTAAAATGTGTGTTTTAGTTATGGGAATAACATTTTCTGTTTTGATATTTGGGATGTGGTCATTGCACTACTTTGGGCACTACTTTAACCACCAGCCAACCACACCCCAGCCCCCCGCCCCGCCCACACCCACTGTCCTCTTTTTGGAAAACTAAAATACGGTCACCCTACATGGCGTTCATGCATGCACAAAACTACTAGGATGGTACCTCTGTTTCACAGACACACCTGGAAATTAATGTTGAATGTTTTTTTGAATATTTAATGTTTGTTAAGATAATGTAAACCCATGAGGCAAGAAAAACTTAAAAGCATAATCATATATCTTAAAACTTCTGGTTACATAATTCATGCAAAAGTTAATATCAGATCACTTTACAATACCTTAAAGGATATAGAGAATATTTTTCAGTTTTATGCAAAATACAACAAATAGAATATTAGATCTCAATATCATGGGACCCTGGATGAAATATATTTATAATGTTTTTGGAAACGGGCATATATTTAGATTCAATCAGAAAAAAATTCAAATAAACAGCATTTATTTAAAATGTTATTAATTTCCTATTAATTTAATACCTATGGGATTTCCTTATTAATGCAGCATATACTGTTATTGTTTTACTAGCATATTTTCAATACCTACAGTTTGAGGGTTCCCATCAGTAGTGTCCCCACGATCCCTCAAAAAAAAGCTTTTGAGCCTTCGTGTGCATGCATGAAGCTAAAATAATGAATTCATGGCTTTTTTCCAGTACAAATGTGTGTTTGTTTTGTGTGTTTGTTTCTGGCAGACTCCAGAGAAGCGTAGTCATAATGGATACACTAACCTGCCTGATGTGGTTCAGCCCTCCCACTCTCCCACAGACTCTGCCTCCCACTCTTCTCCTGGGAAAGACTCTACCTATGATGTGAGCTCTCTGCCCACCTAACTTTTAAAGCTTTATTCTCTCCATCTATATAATTACATCATATTTTCTTTCTTTTTTTAGTTAGAGTCATTAACAAATAGATTGCCCAATGTGTGTAGTTCACTGGTTAACTCAGATCATGCAATCAATTTCAGTACCAGTCCAGGGGATTGGTGAAGGCCTCTGGAAAGTCCTCTTTTACTACCTTTGTGGACCTTGGAATGTACCAACCATCTGGGGGCACAGGCGATAACATGTCTGGTGGAGGTATGGTTACATTACATTTTCTGACAGTTACTGGGTATTTGTTTAATATACATTCAGTGGTTTGGGGTAGGTGAGACTTTGAAAGAAGACTTAATCTCACTCAAGCTACATGATAAAAGAGTAGTATTGTGAAATATTGCAATGCTTTCTATTGAATTATATTTTAAAATGTAATTAATCCTGTGATGGCAAAGCTGAATGTTCCGCAGCCATTACTTCAATGTCACATGATCTTTCATAAGTCATTCTGATGTGATGATTTGCTGCTCAAGTAATATTTCTTATGAATGTCACTGATGAAAAGTGTTTTTTTGTTTGTTTTTTTTTTATTCAGAGTTGAATGCACCCTTACAGAAAAGTATTCTTTTTTTTTTCTTACTGAACCAAAACTTTGAAATGTTATTGTTTATCCACAAGTTTAATACACTTGAAAAACATGAGAATAATGATCAGTATTTTGGTCTTGTTTTCTAATTGGAATGTACATGTAATAAATATACTTGAGAAACAAAAATAAGATGTAAGATAAGACTTCTTGTTTTAAGGATCCTTGTATGTTTAAAAAAAAAAAAAACAAGGCAAAAAATGAAGAAAATGATTGAGAAAATGTTTTTTGCAGTATAGGTCTGCTATCATTGCTTCATTGTTGTTAAAGGGGACCTATGACATGGACATGCCTATTTTCCACAAGTTGACTCTTTAGGGTCTTCATGAAAAGTCTGTAACATACTTAAAATTAAATTCTCACAATGGTAGTGTAAAACAACATTCTTTTTACCGGGACAAAAAACAGCTCTGTTCACAGCGACCTTTTGAATGCATGTCCCTTTAAATGCTAATGAGCTTTGCTTACCCCGCCCCCTCTTCCGTGGGGTGATGAGCAGTTTTCCGAGATGGTAAACTTTAAAAAAGCCGCATTTATCTGTGGAACTAGCTTATTATTAGGATTAGTAAAAGAACATTATTATTCATAAAATAAAAACCTATTCTTGCTTCTTCTGTAGATGAAGCTAGATCATGAATGATTCGCATTGTTCAAAAACAACAGACAATGCTGTTTCTCGGTTCTAAGCTTGTGTTGTTTGTGGTTGTTGTAGGTCTGGGCTCTCGCTTTGAACAACTGAAGCTGGAGGTGAGGAAAGGGTCCATGGTCAATGTCAATCCCACCAACACTCGTCCAGTTAGTGACACTCCTGAAATCCGCAAATACAAGAAGAGATTCAACTCTGAGATCCTCTGTGCTGCTCTCTGGGGTAAGAGATGAACAAGAGCACTTTGTGTAGGTGTGTGTGTGGGCTTGCCCATGTTAGTGATACTAACTACATATCTTATGACGGAATCCCAGCTGACTTTTCAAACAATTAGTGGTGTAGTGTGACAAAACACATTAAATTATGTGGTAGATTCCAGTACCACAGTTCAGTACCACAATCTGAGCACATGTTGACATGATGTTTTGTGAGCACTAACAATTTAAAGGGTTAGTTCACCCAAAAATAAAAATTATTTATAGCCCTCATGTTTTTCATACTTGTAAGACCTTCGTTCATCATCAGAAGACAAGTGAAATCTTTTTGATGACAGAATGCTGTCAGATTTTTCTCCGTTGACTGCCTTTGTAACTACCACTTTGATGCTTCAAAAACTTCATAGTTTCAGAGATTGGAAAACGAATCCATATGAATCGAGTGGTTTAGTCAAAATTTTCTGCAGAGAATCCATAGTTTTTAATGATGCATAGATCTAATTTAGGCTTTTACTCGAGTGTAAACGTGAGTAAAAGCCTAAATTAAATATTTTCAAGCATAACAAGCGATCTACTCTTCAGAACATTCATTTTGGGGTGAACTAAGGTTAGTGAATCGAGAGCACTCTTCAAAACTTTTCCTGTTTTAAATTAGCATCGGGTCATTTTGGGTCATTCTAATATAAATTTTGTGTGAAATGTGTGAATTTTGGCCCAATGATAAGAACTGGTCTCCGTGTCCCTGGTGTTATTTCAGTCTCTTAAACTCTCCAGTACCACCAAATGTTCCGAATGTTTTGACATTTTAGCTAATAATGTTTGAATCAAGTGTCCTAGAAAAAAAAACTTTTTTACTTTGATTCATTGGGCCATACCAATGCAACAAGTGATTTCTGACCTCAATTTTCTGCCTTTTGAGTTTCCCCTTTTCCAAACTTGTCCTGCTGTCATCGGCCTGTCACTTGGAAGTCGGGTTATTTAAAGCATTTGGCACAATATGAATTGAGACAGGAAGAGTGGCTGTATCTGTGCTACATTTAGATGTACTGACATGAACTTTCTATCTTCAGTTGCCTTTATTCCCTGAACGTTAAGACTAGTTTGGTGCCACTGCCACCCTCTGGCCAAAGTGCATAAAATATGACCAAAATCATTGTAGCTTTGGAATATTGTGGTGTAAGCTCCAAACATTTGAGGGCCTGTAAAATTCAATATTTATTCAAGGTTCATCATACAGCTGTTTTTTTTTTCCCCTCTTTTTTTTCTGCTACTCCTACAGAGAAGCCTGAAGCTTAACAAATATCTCCCCTAACACTGTGCTTATGTTGTGAGGGTCTCTGTATGTGTGTGTTTGTTCTGTCAGGTGTGAATCTGCTGGTAGGGACAGAGAACGGTCTGAAGCTGCTGGATCGAAGTGGCCAAGGGAAGGTTTATCCATTGATCAACTCACGCAGGTTTCAACAGATGGATGTTCTGGAGGGACTGAACCTCCTCATCACTATATCAGGTTACACACAGGCATATTCACCAATTTATTCACCAAGTATCCATCTTCTCTTCACTGTCAGGACACATACATGCAGGCTGTTCATTTTTATTATCTCTCTCTCAGGGAAGAAAAATAAGGTGCGTGTGTATTATCTAGCCTGGCTAAGGAATAAAATCCTCCATAATGACCCAGAGGTGGAGAAGAAACAGGGCTGGACCACTGTAGGAGAAATGGAGGGCTGTGTGCACTACAAAGTTGGTAAGTGTGCATTTACAGAGTGCTTAATTATCTACAAAATGAAGGCTACAAGATAGTGGTGAAAGTTTACACTACTAGTGGCTAGTAAACTTTAGCTCCTGTGGTTTTAAAAAACCTCAAGAAAACTATTTTGAATCTTCCAAAGTACTTCATGTCATTTATCACCTTGGTTGTGAATGTTCTTATCTATTTTTCCAGTGAAATATGAAAGGATTAAGTTTCTGGTTATCGCTATGAAGAATGCGGTGGAGGTTTACGCCTGGGCTCCCAAACCTTACCACAAATTCATGGCCTTCAAGGTAGATGAAGCTATAGCCATCATATGAATAAGTTACATTTCAAAATATGTTCAAATAGAAAACAGTTCTTTTAAGTTCTAATAATATTTCACAGTATTACTGTTTTTACTGTATAAGAAAAGAGCATATGTAATTTCAAAACTAGTAATAGAAAAGGTGATAGAAAGTATCCAATTACCAAATAGTTTGAGACAAGTATGCTTCTTTACATCCCTTTCTTTAAAATAATACAGCAAATGTGGAAAACTCATAATCTGATTGTTGGGATAGGTGTTAAATTTATTGTTCCACATAATCTTTGTAATGTGCTATAGTTTCATACTCTTGCTTATTTGTATTTCTTCTCAGTCATTTGGAGACCTGCCACACAGGCCTCTGTTGGTTGACCTCACTGTGGAAGAGGGTCAGAGGTTAAAGGTCATCTATGGGTCATGTGCTGGCTTCCATGCCATTGATGTTGACTCTGGAAACAACTATGACATCTACATTCCTGTACATGTGAGTTAAGATTTTTTTCACAAGAATTCACTGAATCACATGTCAGCGATCAGTGATTTGTGGGTCAATTGGAAAATAAAGAGAAAAGTTTTATAGCCCCTTTAGAAAGATACATTACCTTTGACCTATATTCCTCTCTTTGACTCCCTCTTGCTCTCTGTGTATCTGTCTGTCTGTAGATCCAGTCACAGGTGACTCCTCACGCCATCGTTTTCCTGCCCAATTCAGATGGGATGGAGATGCTGTTGTGTTATGAGGATGAGGGTGTTTACGTCAACACGTATGGGCGCATCATTAAAGATGTGGTGCTGCAGTGGGGAGAAATGCCCACTTCTGTGGGTAAGTATGCACACACACACCCACACACACACACACACACACACACACACGTGTACTGTGCTCTCAAATTATTTTCGCAGAATTGCTAAATTGGTTAAAATGATAGTATTTTCTGGATTAGAGCAAATTAGCTTGAATTAACCAAGAGATGATTGTGTTGGTGCAGTAGATATTTTTGTTGCACATGTGCCTTTGAGATGGTATTAATAAAGTGAATGATAAAATGTTCTTATGTCTCTGTATTTTGCGTGTAGCCCACATCTGCTCTAATCAGATCATGGGATGGGGAGAGAAGGCCATAGAGATCCGTTCTGTTGAGACGGGACACCTGGATGGAGTCTTCATGCACAAGAGAGCTCAGAGGCTCAAGTTCCTATGTGAAAGAAATGACAAGGTGATACATTTTTTGCACACAAACACACAGCGAGACACACGTGGCACTTCATACAAATAGGGCTTCCTTTTTTTCCAAAAGAAATGTAGATACTAGAAGGGATACATAACAAAACCTCTAGTGGAGAGTTGTTTTAGACAAAAGTGTTTTAGATTCTGTTCAAGTTCTATGATATCTGCTAGTTTTGAATTTCTACTGCAAAAATATGGAGGTCACACTTTATATTAAGGGCCAATTTTTGCTATTAACAAACCATTAACTACGACTTTTGCCTTAAACTCCTAATTTGCTGCTTATTAATAGCTAGTAAAGTAGTTGTTACGTTTAGGTATTGAGTAGGATTAGGGCTGTAGAATGTGTTTTATAAGTACTAATAAATAAAAAATGTGTTAAGTAGAGGCATGCTATTAATGAATTATTTGATAGTGGGAATTGCTCCCTATACTAAAGTGTTGTCAATATAGAATTAAATACAGTTTAACATGGGTATTTAAAAAAAGAAATAATTACATTACATTTAATTTGGGACAAAATATTACATTTTGGTCATTAAGGTAATAAGTAAAAGAAATTGTATTATATTTACTACAATGTCAGTTTAATAGAATTACACAGCAAAATGATCTTCTCATTAAGCTTATCCACTTTACACTGTAACTTGTTTTTCTTTCAGGTGTTTTTTGCATCAGTGCGTTCTGGTGGCAGCAGTCAAGTCTACTTTATGACCCTCAACAGAAACTGCATTATGAACTGGTGAAAGAGCTGCCACATGAACATAGATTCTGCTGTGTGCACACCTGCAAACACTGAAGAGATAGTCCTCACACACAACGACATCCAGACACATTCTCACACTTTGTAAATACACACACACAAACACACTCCTGCACAACTTACATATAGAACAGAGTTATTTACTTCACATCTTCCTGAAGACACTCCTTCACCATTCTCCTGTGATCTCTGAGCCAACTGTACAAGGCGCGCGTATCTGCCGTGAGCGCGCTGTTGACCTCTGACAGAGTAATGTTGTGTTCATCTGATTCCACATGGGTTAGCTTTCAGCTCACTGGGGCCAACGATCCTCACTGCTAATATTTCTGACCTTTCTAGGACCAGACAACAAGACTAACTGTACATTATTCTACTAGAAATGCGTGTAAACTATGAGAATCGTTCAACTGTCATGCGTCTTGTGACGCTGCATTAGCGTGCGTGCGTGAGACTTTATAAGCTACTTTGAGCAGCAGAAACCACTCGAGGTGCTACTGCAACATCTGTAATTTTCCATTTTAACTGTAGAGTGTAGTAGTCATTTGTTCTTGGTTGCATTCAGAGTTTCAGATAAAAGTGATATATGTTTTCTTTCAACATGTAGAAGTTTAGAAATTGATTTAGAAATATGAGTTAACATATTCTGAAATGGCTTCCCTTCTGAGCGAGGGAAGGTTTTCGCTTTTTCTTGATGTATAAACAATAATCTGAAGCCCGTGTCACCAAATTGTTTGTTGGATGGAAATGGTGGTTGCCGCTTACGGAGCAGAATCCAGCGTTTTGCTTTTCCACTAGTCAGCTGGTGAAACCAAGTCACCCACAATGGAGTTTTGCTTTTCAAAGCGCTTTTTTTCTTTCTATGTGGGAAGTATCATCATATCTACTACAGTTTGATATTCTCTGTACGTAAACGTATTTGGTATTACTTCTACTTTTATTATCTGCTGTTCTATAGCTGTTCTTTTGCAATACGTGCTGTGTGATCGTTCTTGTTTGAAGTTTGACGAGGGAGTTTCTCTTGGGTTATTCTGATTTTAGATAGCAAGATACAGCAAGTGACCCCGGATATGACTGAAGAAGTTTTTTTTTTTGGCAGCACAAATGTATAGTTCTGTTGTCGCAATGTAAATTGTACATAGCAGTTATGGTCGTATTTAGATCTTATTTGTATTAAGTAAGCATATGATTTTTTTAGGAGTTCAATCACTACACGACTGCGTAATACACTTGACTGTGCTTTCATAACTGAAAATGTGTTTGTGCTGTCAAAAGTGCTTTATTGCTTATGGAAGGTTTAGTTTTTTTTAGGCAGGCTTGTAGTTCATCAGGGATGTGTGCATTTGATCAGACTTTTTAGCCCCACCATCATTTAGCAACACACACGTCATGTTTTAGATGAAAACTTGGATGGATTGGAGCAAGAATATTCTTTAGTTTATCAGACAGTGTGCAAACGAGCTGCGTGCGTGCATGTGGGAAACAGGATCAGTATAAAGCAATAGTATAAGGATTATTGACGGGTTTGTGCCTGGTGTTACTGTTTTCAGCTCTGCAATACTAGACCAGAGAGTTTTCACTCATCTCCATCTACATTTACAGCAGTATTCACCTAAAAATTCTCTTTCCCTATTTAATGAAGATTGTATTATACCATTATATCACTTATAAAGTGCTGTCATAATGAACAAACGTGTACACTAATCACAGAATATTTGACGCACTTTTAAATATTTTCACACTAAATGATTAGCACTGATTTGTTAAGTAGCTTGTGACGGTACAATCATCTTGTGTTACCTAATAGCCCCTCCCACCGGACATATTGGCTGCTGTCACTGTCTAGACGAGCACTAAACACCGATGACACATCTAGCAAGTCATTCTTAAAATAATGGTGGCGCAACACTTCAGCCGAATAATTATAAATTGTTGCATTGCAGAGAGAATCGGGGGCTTAAAGTTTGAATTCGCATCTTCTGGAAGTGAGCAAAATTAAATTGAACTTGAAGCTAACGTGCCATTATGACAGAGTCGCACTTTCTGAGAGATACTTGTTTGTGCCCCTCATCCTTACTTTCTCTCTCTCTCTAGCTGTAGAATTTAAGCATTTTCTTGCTTAGTAAATCAAACTGCCATGTTTACTGAAATAACAGTGCCTTGGATTGGGTTGGGTGTATTTGATTGTGTGCATGTGTGTGTGTGTGTGGGAGAGTGTTGAGCATGTGGTTGTTTTAAGTTCAGGGAAGAGAAAAGTCCAGTGCGCAGTTAGGGATCTTGTGCCAACAAAGTGCACTTAAATTGACAATAGCCAGAGCACCGACAGGCTCCTCTCACTCTGTTTTAGCACAAAAGCCATGCCATAAAGAGTCCATTCCTCTGGTTTGAAAGGCAGCGTGTTCCTCTGGTGTTTATTTAATACCATATTACAGCCCAAACACAGCCCTTCAGTTCCATGACGAGATGAGCTCTTTGTTCTGGAGTGTGTGATGGTGATGCTTGTAGCTCGCATATCTTTTGCCAAACCAGGAATGCCTCTGGGTTTTCATGCCGGAGGTTCACAAAAGGTTCAAGTTGTCATGGTGAAGAGCTGCTCGCATGCATGTGATTATAAAAAGTCCCCAACATTCCCAAGAACTCTTTGAATTAGTGAGATTTTGCCTTTTATGCTTCATAGTCAATGTGTATAACTGTTCATGCTACTGGATTGACAGAATTTATGTTTTTATAGCAGAATTATGATATAACGAGTAAACAAATTAAACTGAAAGGAAATATGCTTTATAAATTAAAGAATTTATATTAAGATTACCATTGCCTGTCATGTTGATGGAAATGAATGGAGGAAAATATATATATATATATATATATACACAAAATCCCTGAATTCTTCTTAACCTTTTTTTTTTACCTAGATGTGAATCTTTAAAATAATTAATGAACGTTATCAATAGAACTGAATAAATGAATATGCATTGTTATATAGCATTTTACTGGCTGAAGAATAATAATTTGAGCACAGAGCTTCTCCCCTGTACATATGGCTGTGCGTTCAGTTCGACTCGTCTCTCTCCTCTCTCTTTCGCAGCGAGTGTTATAAAAGAGAGCGTGTGGGTGTGTGACTGTGCATGTGTGAATAGAGGAGCTATTTCTGATCCGTGTGTGTGCTGTTCATTATTCCCTCAGAGGAAAGCGAGTGGGGGAGAAAAGACAAGAGCAGTCGACAGCGATTGAGGACCGGTGTGGTCAAACATACACACATCATCACTGGACTCAAGCCACACATGCGAGTCATGTTTGTGAATGCCACTGACGACCAGTTGACCGTCGTGTCTCTCGTAGTTGTAGTCTCTCTACGGCAGCTACCACAGTCCTGATCTCATGCGAAAGCTCGTTTTGATATCTGATCCAGTGTGTCAGGGGTTGTTCTGAAGGTACACGTGTTGTTGGCTTTATTGCGGACGTTATTGAATGTAATCAGTTTGGTTTTTCTAGTATATTAAACCGATCTGTTGGATTGAAGGCTTTTGTAAGAGTTTTACCGAATCCATGGTTTAGGTGCACATGTAAAGACATTTTACACACCATCCCCCAGATTTGAAGAGATGTTTATCATCTAGACTAGGTCACGTGTGTAGCGGTCTTGGAGAGATGCAGAGCTGTCTGGTTTTCGTTTTAAGGCCTTTACTGCTGTGTTTGAGGTATTTATCTACTCTACATGCTATTAGGACTATGCTAACAAGTGGCATTTCTCTTGTCGTTCTCTAGTAATACAAAGTTAATCCCTTAGCTGATTTTTGTCAAATATTTACTACTCCAAAGAATGATTTGTAGTTCTTTTCCGTTGTGCTTTTGGTTTAAACTCATAGCAGTAGCCAGGAAAGGTTAAAGGTTGTTTCTGGAGGACTTGATAAAGTTGATCCTCTGTGATGGGTTGATTTATTGTTCTTTTCATTTACTTTTTAAAAGTTTCTGTTTCATAAAAAAAAAAGTAGATGTTTTAGACATTTTTTTGTGTTTCTGTTTAGGAGAGGGAGTGCTTCAGATGATTTTAAGTCTTAAAGATTGAATGCATTCACAAGTCTGTAATGTCTCAATGCAGCATTATTTGAAAATTAAAAATAACTTGATCTCTGTTAAAATGGTCTCTTTTTATTCCTTCAAGCTCATTTAATTCCATTTTAAATAAATGCATTCTGTTTCCTGTGACTTGAGACCGGATCCAAGTCAAACAAACAAGTGGTTCTCAACAAGTTCCTGATTGGGTTGTAGAAGATATATTAGAAAACAAACTCTGAAAGATCTATTTTGATGTTTACTTGAAAATTTTTGCCCCATAATTTATCAAATGCAAGTGTTCAGTATCACACTTCAGTTGTTGTTTATGCTTTTATAACACTGTCAGATTAATCTTTTTGCTTGTCCAGTGTGAAGTCTGGGACCTTACATTAAAGCAGTTGAAAACCCCTTTATGAATTGAGTCATTTCAAATAACAAGTATTTAAACAGCCTTTATGAGCAACCTGTGATCACATATTTAATGGCACAGATTTGTATTTATTTATTTTTAGTTCTCTTTATTCTCCTTAGGGTGCGGCACACAGGAAACATGAATAAAAGCCTTTTAAAAATGTAAATTCTAAACAAAAATGAAAGACAAAAACATATTTTAATTACTTCTATATTGGAATATGCCGGCATACGCATCCTATAAAAACATGGGCTACATAAAGTGTGATCTGTATCAACTACAGATGGGTTGGGTACATCTCCTTCATCTTTTCAACTCTACATGCTCATGGAAACATTCAGTACTTTAGACTTTGAGTATAGAAGACAGAATGGAAGTCAAAATAAAAAAGGATGCTCTTCAATGGTTCAACACCCACCACTTAGAGCTCCGTCTAAAAATCAAGCGTGTCAAATAAATGTTTTGGCTTGTACGCTCAAATTAGACAACTCACTCATTCCTCCAAATGTACTTGTGTCTCTTAGTGAGGGTACCATGTAGTTCCAGCAAACCTTAAGTAAGGGAGTGTGTATAAAGTGTGTGTGTGTGTCTGTGTGTAAACATTCCTATTTCAAACTTGTGGTCCAAACCTACCTATAGTGTGACTGTGTATAGAATGATGTGGCACTAATTCTATATATTATGTACAGTTTTTATCAGGCATGTGTGTCCGTGTAGGACATCAGATGTACAGTAAAGTACATACATTGTGAATGATGAGTGAATAATGTGTACAATATGTGAGCTGTGTGTGGTCAGTTCCAGATCTTCAGGAAGCTGTCCCAGGAACCTGTACACACAGCCATGCCATCATCTGTGACCCCAAGACAACTCACACGATTGTCATGGCCAGCCAGCACTCCTGGAAGAGATCATGAGTGGGAAGGGTTAACATTTAGTTTATATTGGGTCAGTACAAAATACTCATACTTTAAAAGATTTCCCACCTCATGCACCATGAAAAAATATGCATCGTCCCTCAACATAAGTATCTTATGCCCATTTATTTCATAAAAAGATTTCAAAAACTATAATATTGAGAAATGTTGCAATTTAAAATAAATATTTTATCTAACCATTTATGTTTGATAATGATCAAAAGTATTATTAATCATTTCCATATAAAGAGCATATTAAAAATGTTTTTAAATTAATGTGCCATTTGAGTATTGTATTTGTATTATTGTAAATCTAAAATATGTACACCGTATCCACTAGAAGCAATGCAACAAACCTATCTTGCACTATAGGCAGCTCTGTTGATTTTAGTACTGAAACATTCTAATGCAAGGATTTAGTGCTAAATACTGTATTTAACCAGTCAAATCTTCTGCCCCTAAGCCCTATAGATCTCACTATTGTTCAGGGACCTCACAATTCACAAATAAACCACTGTGGTTACTGTACTGCCGCAAAATAATGACCCCAGTATGTTCACCTGCTCGGTCTCCCTTCATGGCATCCCAGATGTTGCAGTTAAAGTCATCGTAGCCGGCGAGCAGCAGACGGCCAGAACGGGAGAAGGCCACAGAGGTGATGCCACAGATGATATTATCATGAGAGTATAAACACAGCTCCTGATCCGCACGCAGGTCAAACAGCCTGCAGGTGGCGTCATCAGAACCAGTTGCAAACGCACTGCCGCTGGGGAAGAACTGAGAGATGGAGGAGAAAAAGAGTCAAAAGGAAAGGTGACGTGTATTTGTTTAGTCCAGGGGTAGGCAAGTTCGGTCCTAGAGAGCCGCAGAGTTCAGGCTTCATCCCTAATCAAACACACCTGAACAAGCTCATCAATCCATTCAGGATTACTGAGATACAGGCAGGTGAGGTGTTTGTTTTCAGGGTTGGAGCTGAACTGTACAGGACTGTGGCTCTCTAGGAACGAACTTGCCTACCCCTGGTTTAAGTGCATTTACTCACACAGACAGCGTTGATGTCTGACTCGTGCCCGGTGAACGTCTGTCTGCACATGCTGTCTCTGATGTCCCAGAGCTTAATTGAGGCGTCACAGGCCCCAGAGATGAAGGTCCGTGAGTCTGGAGCTAATGACAGACTCATCACATCTCCACTGTGACCTGAGAACAGCGTGGTCTGCTGACCGGTCTCCACGTCCCACAGAGCGCTGCAACAAACACAACTGGAAGGTTAAAAAGCATTACTGCACAGATATTATTGAAATTGAAAACAAACATTAAAACTGAAAGGTGTGTTTGACTGCAGTGATTCTCAACTGGTCTAATTCCAGACAGCAGAGGAAAACCCTGATAAATGCAAATAATAAAACACAAATAACCATTTTATCATGTGCAATAAACCAGCTCATGCTTCCCATATCATTTTCAGTTTTGCCATAAATTCATCTATCTCTTAGTTAAAGCTAGCTATAATACCGTAACATGGACCAATTACGTGATGTGTCTTTATCCTTGAAAACCATAAAACTACACAAGGTACAAGAAAATATGACTTATGTTATAAATAAATCTCTTGCAACATGGATAAAATTGATTTTGTTTTGGCTTGAGAATAGTGATTTCTGGGTTTAATTTGAATTAAATAATATTAAACTAAACATAATTATTAATCATGTTTGAACTTGTATGGTGGAGCACCACAAATTTTGGTCCTGAAGCAAAACCAATTGAGAAGCACTGTAGTATGATATAGTTTTCTCATTTATTCATTTGCATTTTATTTTTTTTCAGTGTAGAATAGTTGTTGAACACACCAGGTTGTGTCTCCTGAACTGGTGATAATTTGATTGTCATCTATGAAACGGCAACAGGAAAGGTAACCTAGGAAATGAGCAGACAGGAAGTTAACATGTCACACCCTGAAACTGCATGATGGTAGAAAAAATGGCTCAACTGCTGTCTGATTCTCTATTCTCTATAGATGTACCCCAAAAATGCAGTCATGAGCTGTATATTTGATTACTGCCAACAACAGTATGCAAACTGCAATAAATGTTTAGGAAGTGAAGTCGTGTCCTCAAACCTGTGTGTCCAGGCAGCTCTCGGCTGACTCTAACATTGCCCTCTCTAGTCTTTAAGCTGTATATGGAGCAAATGTTGTCCAGTCCACCACAGGCCACAAAGTTTCCAGATGGCGCGTACGCACAGGTCATCACCCATGATGACCGCAAGGGGATGGCATGCATCTGAAGTTTATAATATAGAACATGCATGCCAAGATTAAAACAGGCTGCGGAAAATCAGATAATGACAGGAAAAACACACATGGTGATAATCTTTATGACATAATATATAACTAACCTTTTGCCAATGTTAACTATGAACTGTATTTCTAAATAATGTATTATTTTACCTGATGAATAATGCACTTACTACAGAGACTATAAACCTTGCATTCCCATTTTTTACTTGATTTTGATATTCCATCAAAAGCTGAACTTAAAAGCTTTTGGTTATTAGTTCAAAACTGTTTGGCTGCGCCATCATGTGTTTTATGTGGAACAATATGATGGAACTGCACACCTTGTTTGTGGTGTAACTGTCCCAGATGATGAGTTTTCCATCCTGTGAGGCACTAACAAGAAACCTGAGGATAAGATAAGAAAATGGACATATATTATTATAGATAATGCAAGAGAATACAGGACAGGGAAATGACCAGAAGTCTTTCTGAGAGTTCACGCCACACGTATTTAGAGAGTTACTTTGAATTTATAAACTGAACTTCATTTCTGTTCTCCAACTTAATTCAGCTTGTTGTTAAGCAATGTGCTTGTATGTTTATGCTTTTTCAGTACCAGTGCTCCCTATATTGAGAGTATGCAGTCTGCATAGGATGAAAAATGTCAACTATGACTCGATTTCTAGTTATTTTTTTATTAAATTTTTTTGTTAGGGCACACATTTGACTGGTATACTGCAGCAACTTTCATTTAAACTAGTCGCTTTCAAATTAACTTGCCTGAATCCGATCCCTCTTGGATTTTAATGCAATTTAATGGTATTACGAGATATGAGCAAAGCAACAAATTGTTGTGATTTTCTGATTAACAATTAGCCTGCTGAGCTAAAATTCTTTAATTAATTCTCTATAGTCAGCGTGCTTATCCAATAGCCTAAGATAACATACAATGATATACAGCCCTTGGATAATATTTAGTGATGGGCAACGATTAAACGCATCCAAAATTAAAAGTTTTTGTTTATATATAATATATGTGTGTATAATGAAATGTACTGTTTTTATATAGTATAATTAGTGGTGGGCAATGATTAATTGCATCTAAAATGCATCATATTTGTGTGTGTGTACTGTGTATATTTATTATGTATATATGGATATGAGACTGTAAAGATTACTCTAGTACAGGTACGTCCTTGGAATATAGTACAGCTTACAAAAATGATGTCTTTAAAGAAATTTGTTTCCATTGTGACAGTACTGCAGTCGTAGATGATTAGCCAACAAAGATTGGTTAACTTTGGTCAGTGTGACATGTTGTTCATTGTCTTCTGTGCCGTCAACAAGTGCAAAACCAAAGCCAAGACACAAACCAGTCAGTCACGCTCATCTGCTACTTTCAGCTTTTTTTTGTTGGTTTGTTCTTTTGGATGCCAGGTGTGAGTGGTGAATGGTTAGAAGGTTGAGGACAAAGATACCTGGAGTCTGAGCCCCAGTGCATGGCGTAGATTTTAGCCAAATGCCCACGCAGTGTGCGCCTCGTCCTCATCTGTATCCTCCCCACCGGGTCCAGGCCTGCTGTTATCTACCACACACACACAAACTCCACATAAGTGAAAACCCACAGACCTCTGGAGATCACATCATCCGGGTCCTGCGTGTAATTACATCTCACCTGAGTGAGTGTGGAGTCTCCACATGCTTTCCTGGCATCCTGAGGGACAGAAGGCAGTGTTAGGGGAATCATTGCATCGCCACAATTTGTAAGTAGCAATATGACCTATTTTAAAAGTAATCAGGATATCCAAATGCACACTTCATTTTAAGGGAAGAGTCTAAGGGAACCCACTATTTTTTATGTTGTTTATGGCATCCATACTGCTCTAAAAGCCCAACATGGTAACTACACCAACACTGACAGTCTTGAAATGGATTAGATTATGGGTTAAATTTAATTTAATTTAAAGTCTAAATTGGTTTTATAATTTAGTTAAAATGGCTCTTAAATGTCTTATTTAGCTTCTATTTTAAACTGTATAACTCAATGGCATTTAAAAAACAAACAGTTTTCTCTGAATGTGCACTCAGAAAATGAGGATCAGTGCGGATTTTGCCATAAACTGAATTTCATCCAAGTATGTTTAGCAGTGACATCATAAACACTCATTCTGCTCATTACTATATGTAAGGGATAATGCAAACCTAACTGTCATTATGCAACATAAACCCTGACATGCCGATCAGAACCCCAACAGTTTATTTTTAGCAGTATCAGTATTAGGACTCACTCTGATCTGATTGCGCAGTTGCTCAGCCTCCTGTCGAAGCTGCTCGAGCTCACTCATCTTGAAAAGACTTTTAACCTCTGACCTCTCTCACGCACCCTGAGACACCTGTAGATTAAAACATGATGTATGAATAACATTAAAAGCCACAGGGTTCAAGTTGAACCCCGTGAAGAATCATAGACAGACAGTTTGCAGGTTTGATGAGATGATGAGCAAAATAATACAAATGTTCCACTGCAGTATGAAAGTGAAAAATTATTTTTTTAATAAATCTTGATTATAAGATTTATACTTTTTGGTTATGCTTTTTTAATGTAAAAACATGTATCAGAGATGTGTTTAATACGGATAATTTCATTTTGCAGATGGTGCTGCAGGGTTTAGATTAACATTAGAGAATAATCTTTAATCTGGTGTAATCTGGCTAACAATCTTTAATATAACAGGATTAATGTTTTGAGAGCCATTCCAAACACAGAAACAAAATCAAGGTTATCATTAATGGGACAGAAAATTGGGTGTATCTGATTTAAAATTTAAATTTTTTATTCCAAATGCACTTTTAGCTTGCCAATATTGTTATTTGAATTGAAATAAGAGAAAGAATAGGTTGCCTAACCTGAAACCTTCATACCTGAGGTTAGACATTCAAATTGGTATGCAAAAACCCTAACACACAGGACTTTTTTTTTTTTCACAGTCAAATATATAACAAATCATCAACCAATCCCATAGTCTTTTGGACCTTATTACCAGTCCTGTTTTGCATGTTTCCAGTTATATCCCACAGATCTCAGTATGGCTATTGTATCAATGCTGATGGGAACTCTGAGACACAGATGCAAAAATGATTGTTATTATCCCGTTACCGCACATACTTATTAGAGAGCCTTAACTCCCTATACAACACACAAACAAAAACAACACCACGGCAGGAAGAAAGAAATTAAGCCACGTATAAGAATCAATCTGTGAGGAAACTCAACACAAAGAGCATAAGAGCCACACACACCCACTTGAAAACTTACATCACAACCCATCATAGAGAAAGAAACAGCGATGATGTATAATCCCATTTTACCCACAAAACCTTTCACTCAGATATAAATGGCTTAGATCCAAGGAATTTTGGCTAATCTAGATGACTGAAACCTCTTCTGCACCTTTTAATGTCTTCAAGCATGTTGGGAAAAGAGAAGCTGGTTAGTAGTGCACCGCAGTGCCTTATAGATAAATGTATAGTGTTTGAAATCAGCTAAATATAGGTTAGAAATAGCCTTAGGATCAAACATTATCTATTTATTAACCTACGGCTTTTGTCCTCTCGGCAGCGGGGATATATTATTGTCAGCACTATGTAAAATAATACAACTTCATACATTAAATATGAGGGGGCTGTCAGATGATAATAAGCACCAAATTGAGAGTGGTAACAACGCCACTGCCTTGGAGTAGGCAAATGTTATCTCTGTCGCCATAAAACACAGGTAAAATGTTTTCTACGAATATTTTACTGACAAAAGCTCGTAAACAGATGAGATGTGGAAAAAGCATGTTGCAACCGGCTTCTATCATCACGTTGCCAAAGAAAGGCGGGTGTATAGGACCATTTTTTATTAAATCAGCGTTCCATTACCGATACAAAACTAATAATATGCTCATTGGATTTGTGTCCTTGGACTTCTTTTAGCATGAACTACAAAAAATGTCAGATTTTGCCACACCCCTGGAGCTGAACACATAGTGTCATATGCACACTGCATACAGCAAAGAAAGGGATAAAAGTGGCATTTCTAGCTTATAGGCCTACTAGCACCAAACGCTGTTTTCACTGAAACCACAACGTATAAACAACGCGTCCTTTTAACCCGGGAGACAGCTGCAAAACGTGCATTTGCTTGGTCACATGGGTTACGTTTGTATCAGTCAGATCATCCTACGCCCAGAACAACAGACTTACGAACGTCCTCTTTTATCATGCTACTGACATTTGCCTATGGCAAGCCGTTTTATCAAGATATCCTTAATACAAACTGACTAGTAACAATACGCAATGCTATTTTTTTAGTCTTTAGCACATAATTAAGTAATGACTAGTATCTTATATTGGGATTTGGGGTTCAGAACTAGTATGTATTCTAATACCTATTCTAATTTTACTAGTAACATCATTACTCACTACTTATTCTTTAGTTGCTTTTGCCATTTTCAAGTTTTTCTGATATCAACTTATCAAACTCTAGTACCTGTTTATTAGACATGACAGTGTATTAAAATTGGTACTAGTATAAAATGTTTGTCTACCAATAAGTTACAATAATGTAACCATTCTGGCAAGTTATGACATATGACAAGCAAAAAAGCAAGTGTCAATAGTGAGATAACTAAGGGCTAAATACCAGTGTTTTTTTTTTTATATAAACATAAATACAAAAGCTTGTAAACAGACAATGCTCGCGAACACTTTCTTTCTTCACTTTCTTCTTGGAATTCTTCTACTTTTAAGAACTGACAGGTTTTCTGTTAGTCGGTGGAGCTAATACACAAATGGCAAACTCATTGACTGGTGCTCCCCTATTATCATCCCTGTTTTGATTTCAGCAAATTAGTTTGAGCGACTGCACAAAACCTGAATTAATATTCATGAATCCAGCGGTTCATTAATTCTTTTTAGTAGAATTCGTATCATTATTATCTTCTCGTATTTTGTTAGTTTTCTTTTCCACACAAACACTGAATGACCAAAAAAGCACCACAACCAGTCCAGTTAAAATGACTAATAAGCAGCTGGTGTATGTGGTAATACAGGCTAGTTCACTTTAGGCAGAACATCCAAACGCTCGCCTAACATTCATTGACCTTTACATGGTTACTCTATCTAATGACAGATGGAAGCACTGCAGGACAGATGGAAGCACTGTTGCAGTCACTTGCTCTTAAAATACTCTGTAATTTTTGGTAATATAGATAAGAGTAATATATCTTTTGAATCTGTAAAGACGTTACGTTTATTTGTGTGCACTCACAATAACAACAAAACACGTTTTTGTAAAATAATGAAAGCAAAGGAAGCACTTTTTGCTCTCTGTCTCTGTGAACTAAAGCGCAAAACTCTGTGTATATCTTTGCCTCCCAGACATTAAATATACATATAACGAAATGTTTACTTTCAAACCAACCAATTATGTTATGTATGTAACATGCTTACAGTTGGATCACTACTGCGGAGATGATTAGTCAGTGTCGCAGAATTAATCTTATAACCAAAAACAAAGAAAGCACTAGTTTATCAATGAATTATTAAAATGTTAATGCAGCCTCCTTACAGTTTTCCCCTGGCTCTGTACTATGATTTAAATGGTTTATTAATAATCATGCGATTAGTCGACTTATGCTTCAAATAAACGACTAGTCATCGACCAGAAAATCTTTAGTCAGGGACAGCCCTAATATTTAGTAAAAGCAGTAAATGTAGAAACAGCTTGCCATAATCAGAGCTGTGGAGTGAGTAAAGCGCTGGAGGCTGCGGCCAGCTGAAGAACAGGAGGCTTCTGCTCCATCAATTCACGACTCACGGCTAAAATGAGACATGCAGCACCTTTAAAAACAGATGTAATGTGATTTATAATATCCATGATGTTCCTATTGATTGTGAATAACAATCCACTAATGTGATTTTGTGACAAAACCACCAGTGAGATCACAAATGATCGAAAATAACACATAACTGAACACGAACCATTTTAATCATCTAGGTCTCTGACGCCTTTACTACTTTCATCCATATGTCTCGTGTGGGTCACAACATTCTGATAAATCTTAGAAATTAATATAGGCCTACCTGTTAATCTTTCTGTTTGGCTTTAGTCTCCACTTAAAGTGAGTGGAATGTTGAAGTGGGTGGCGGAAGTAATTCGCAGATAGATATATATTCTGTTGGAAAAATGATTAGAACTGCATACTGTCGGTTTTTTTCCTAGTGCTAGTTTAGGCCTCAGCGGCTCCGTGTTTCATGTACGAAACGAATCAAAACGATGTTGTCATGAAGCATGGAGCTACAATGTCGACCTCTGATCGTTTAGTGAAAATGGGAAGAAGCCTTTTCCACGGTATTCCTGAAACACGTTGCTAATGTGGGGAACAAACGTATTTTGCGCCTTAAATTGTATAACTACCGACAGATGTAATAAGTCCAAATACAGTAAAGCTTTCAAATGAAGTACGTGCCGTCGTTGTCTTTAAATTGCGTTGCTTGATCCTCGCCTCTTCCCTCCCGAGTGTCTTCTTCCTCCGTCTTCGATTTCTGGTCTCTTCGTTTTGACCGTCGCTCCGCGTTCAAGAAATGACCAGTTCAATACAACGCGAGGCACCCCGTGGCCCTTTAAAAAAATTAAAATAAAGTAACCAAAATCGACTTGGTTATCTCTCCGGAGGAGCATACCCGTCCATCAGTTCAAATGTGACTGTGCCAGAATAAGAGGCGGGGTGAATTCGACATAAACAACAGTACAGTTGATTTCTAAATAATTCAAATAATGTGCGCTCGCTCTGCTATCAATTCAGTCCCGCATGAAATCATTCGGTCTGCACCAGAAATACGTAGCATCACATATGCGCGATTCAACCACACCCATTTTATTGCGAATGTACCACTGCAGCGCAGACCTCCACCGCCCAAACGCGGGATGAACAGCACCCCACACTGGAACACACTCGAGTTTAGGCCGCTAACGCTTAATATAAGGTATTTCGTGAAGTGTATTAAACAGATATCAATTTAAACCTTTGGGTAAAATGACAAATAAAGGACTTGGGGAAAACAGTGACATTTTACAGAACTCCCCCTACGCGCTGCTCAGTGGCTATGAATGCGCTCCTGCGCGGAGTCGGAGTGTTGCCAGATCGCGCAATATAAGAGTCGAAGAAATACGGAGCTGAGAAAGGAGAACGAACGATAAAAATGAGAGAGGGCGAGGCTCCAACAGTAGGTCGGGGTATTTGGAAGTGCCGTTGATTAGTCACGGTCTCAGTGTGTGTTTATATTACTGTTTTGCTACCAATTAAATTAAGCTATATAGTTAATATAGTATATACAGTCATATAGTTAATAGCTTCTACCATTCTTACCTGGTAATAGCACTCATTATAAAAACTTACTATTGTGTTTTGGAGGCCAAGCACCAGCCATAAAATAAATATTCTACTTTCTCTCTCAATTCAATTCAGCTGTATTGTCATGACTGTGGTAAGACAGTAACAGAAACATTAAGCAAGTTTTACAGCCAATGCCATGTCCCCCATTATGGTCTATTATGTATATATATATATATATATATATATATATATATATATATATATATATATATATATATATATATATATATATATATATATAATAGACCATAATGGGGGACATGGCAACACTCACTGGACTGTAGCCTGTTGTTCACATTATGCCAGGAAAAAATGTATACATTTTCACCTGTCACATATGCATTTTCTGTTCCTCTTGAACACATTTAATGATACATATATTTTCAGTATTCTTCCAAAACATTTTTTTAAATACCCTACATCTATTATTATCGCGATAAGTTCCAAGACACTTTCTCAAATTACTTAGAGCTGTAATTAAAATTCCCCTGTAAGGGTAATGCAATGCACACTTTTTCTCTAGAGACATAAGCTGCCACCCACCGGAGACACACTCCTAATTACACCTGCCATAATTACAAGTTGAGGGGAGGGGCAGATAGATTATACTACTGTACACTTGCTGATTGGCCCTTATTAAAATGTATCGCAGACTGGATTGTCTATATGCTGTTCTGCTGATGAATGTCAAACAGTGATTAATTTGTTTCATTTATATCTATTTTGCACCATTAAAGTGCCCCACACATTATGGCCAGCAAAATATGGTCAGCATATATATCCTCCTCCCAAAATGTAGTGATGGTACATTCCACCTGCCCTACTCCCCATAAGGGACTGTGGATGGGTTGCCGAGCAACACCATTTTCAAAGACCCATGCAAGCAGTATGTGGTTGGATGGACATGAACTGTTCTGCATTAATCCTCCAGCCATATATCCATAGCTACTTAGGTAACTGTATCTTATCCAGTCTATGATGTAGTTAACGTAACGACTATAAGAAATACAAATTAAAAATGCATAGAAATGTATTTAAAAGCTTTAAAACTTATTTCTGCCAACAGATGAGATGGGCAGAATGAATGGATGGGTGAAGAAGATGAGGAGTGTAGTGTGATCTCACTCCTCTCCACATGGGCTAAACAGGGCTCAGATTCACAGACACCAGAGAAAGTGAAGGGTTCACATTCTGGTGTCAGAACGATCAGATTTTGGTGCAAAAACCCCGAGTCTAAAATAAATAGAGTTCGTGCTTTCCATTTGTCAACCTCTAGAGTGCGCTATTGCTCCTTATAACAGCATGTTGAGGAAAATAAAACAAGAAAAAAAAAACAGTTGCTGTCCAAAATGTGCCATTATTTGAACTACTGCCACAATATAAATCACCGAATGTGTTAAATAAATAAAAATATGCAAATGCTAAGGAAATATTAATTAATCGTTTATTTCCAGCAATGGAAAAAAAAATACACAGTATTGTCTGAAACGTTGGAAAGATGTTGTTTAACCTTTAATCCAAACAAAACTTGAATGAAAAGGCAGTGATTAACCTAATGTTCTGCTGCAAGCTCCTTCTAATGTTTAACCCTGTTGTGTGTTTAATCAATGTCCAGTAGTGTAAAGGTCACACAAAGACAGATGTTTCATATTTTAAGTAACTTTTAAATATAGATGATTTTTTTTTTATCTAAACCTGTGCATACTCATAATTTATGCAACACATATGTTTTTTCTTGGAAAGGAGCCTTCTTTGACCATTCTTCTGACTATAGAGAATACTGCATCTCTCAAAAACAATTATATTCCATTTTTCAATTTCTATATAAAGGCCATTCATTCTTATATGGATCCAGTTATATACTACACATAAATAACTTAAAAAAAATCTATATATAATGTGAACCAACTACTGAACAACAGAACGTCTTAATTCACTCAGAACGAAAACTCAAAATCCCAGGCTGTTATTGACGTCATTATTCTTCGACAATGACGACAGTATAACGCGACAGATTGAGCAGGATTCACCAAACACTTGTGGGTTGCAGTTTCTTTTATATCACAACCAGATAGTATTATCAATGTACTACAATACCGATGGAAGTGAGGCCGTAAACTATTGTTTTCTAGTCCTCAGTCAGCTAAAACAGAAACCCAAGCCGCCTCTTCTGAGCTCTGCTACATTCTATGCAACGTTACATCTCGTAGTGAAATACTGCAGTGGATCATAACCATGACTTTGAGCATGGACATCAGCGTTTCTTTTCTCAAGTGCGAACTCGCCTCTACTATCGACCAGGCGGTAAGATGCGCCGTCGAAACGGTTTTAAAAGAAACGGCACGAGTTGTTGGCATAAAGCTGTCCGCGGCTCGAAACGCAGCGGCAGAGTCGCACCGAGAGAACCAGAGCCTGCGCGAGAGACTGGAGATCTCCGACAGCGAGCTCAAAGCAGTGCGCTACTACATGACCGCGGCTGAAAAGAACATCAAACAGTGTTTACTTCTCAACAGAAACCAGCCCGGGTCAAATATCGTGCGCCCGAACGCACAAGACGCACTTTTTGTGATTCCATCACGCGCTGCGGACGGAAGCCCCACATTACAGGCGCAAAGCAGAGATTCCTCCCGCAAGAGCTTCCGAAACTCACCGGGAAGAATCCACAAACCCAAAAATCTCCCTAGTGTTGGCCTCTGTCTCCCCACGGTGCAGTCAGACTGGCCTCGGGAGTGCGTCAACCGCAGACAGACAAGAGGAGGGTCCTCAGGAGGCAACAGTTCAGCACACGCGAGTGACCCCGCGACCTCCCAGACTCTTGTGGAAAACAGTCCTGCTCTCTTCAAACCAGAAGATGAGCCAGAGGGCCAGTTTTACATCACGAATGAGGGTGAAAAATGTTAAATGTTATTATCTTTATCATTTGCAAGTCGAATACTGCCAAACAAGTGTCACCACAGATGGCCATAGATGTTTATTGATTTTGCAAATTCCGACATAATAGTAAGAAAACATTTTATCTGAAAAGGAACAGTTTTAGATAAAATCTTTAAATATATATATATATATATATATATATATATATATATATATATATATATATATATATAATTATAATTTATAGTGCAATGATGATTTATAGTGCAAGTTATAATTCTGATAACTTGCACTATAAATCATTGGGACTTTTATTACAATATAACAGACTACTAGCAAATAAATATAATTTGTCACTCAAACATATTATGACCAAATCTCTGAATATATATATATTTACTATTACAGCTGTCGAGATTAACGAATCGTGGAAGTGTTGATTATATAATTATTTTTTCGATCTTTTCCCATCACATGAAAGGCTGCAGTGATGAGCATTGAGTAGACAGAGTCTGTTTTTCGCGTGGATGCAGTGATCTCGTCATTATTGCAACACGTTTTCTCTCACTAAATGCTTTCACCACAGCTAACAGCAAACACATGAATACAGTAAGAGCTCCGTTGTGCAGCATAACAGCGTCATTCATTGTAACAGCAGTTTGGGCAAGTGTGCAGATATACTCGCGATGTGTAACAGCTCCAGAAAAAAGTTAGCTTTCTTTGATCGCTCTCTGTAGTTAAATCACAATTCAAAAAACAGATTTGTTTCATGCTACTAAGAGAAACAACGTGAAGTTGATAATTTAGTCACTGGCTTGATTCACTGATGCATAAACAGTATTAAACGATTTAGAAAGAAAGTCTGTGTGTACTTGAATGATTAGCTACCCATCAGAAATCACTGATCACAGATCAGGCATTAATGAACACTGTTACTCACTGTTTGTGCCGGTGCTGTCGAATCCATATCATAAAAGTCTGTTTGTAACACCTGTGCTGACATTGCGACTGAATTATATGTAAATATTTGGGCGGGCAAAGCAGAGAAAGGGGAGGTAACAATTCTCGTTGTAACGTCACAACGAGGAGATTCAAGATCAGCCCATTTGAGCTTCCATTTTCTCAAAGGCAGAGAAAGATAGAAATAAATCTCAATTTACACCGATTCAAATTTCTAGAAACTTGGGGAGCATATACAGGCTAGGGGAACTCATATTAATCTTAAAAAACCTCAGAAAGTGAAATTTTCATGTCATAGGACCTTTAACATGATTAATAATAAAATAAAAAAGGATGTATGGTTAATCAAGCAAACATAAGCTGCTTCATTCCAATAAATGTTTATTTTAAAAGATAACTAACAATATGAAAATTATACTTAGTTTTTATTTCTTAAAAAAACATGAGATTTCACAGCAAAACAATACAGAGTGCCACAACCTAAAGGGGGCCTTTTTTAATGCCATTTCACATGCTAAAAATATATGAACACAAGCTTTTCCTTGTTTTACAGACAACAGTTCTGTAGTAACAGACAGTGAGGGGAGACATGAAGAACCAGAAAATCCAGACCCCTCCGCAAACCAACCAGAGGATCCATCTGACATGACAAAGTTTGAGTTTGAAATGAGCACGCCAGCTGGGAATGTTAATGAGCTGGAGCTGATAGAGGTGATGGAGGACTCTGATGAAGTCAAACAGAGCACCATTAAAATTGAAGACGATCCTGATTCCCTCACATTAGAGCCTCCTTCATCAACTCTAGCTGTAGCATCTTCATCCAACTCCATGCAAGAGTTGGCACAAATCTCTTCGCCTTTGATGCGGGAGAGTGATGGTGATGCTTTGCTGGCCTTGGCTGCACCTGTTAGTAGTGACTCCAGGTTCAGCAGGACTATCGAGAGCCCTGATAAGGTGCACCGCTGTAACATTTGTGGCCGGGGGTTCAGACGTTTCTACTGCTTGAAAACGCACCAGCGCATACACACAGGAGAGCGCCCGTATCCTTGCAGATATTGCGAGAAGCGATTTCGCCATTTGGACAGCTTACACAAGCACCAGCGCATTCACACAGGAGAGAGACCGTACCACTGTGCTGAGTGTGGATGCTGCTTCAGAGAACTCGGTCAGCTCAAAAAGCACAGACTCAAACACTCTCCCACATTTGTTCCGGTGGCCAATCCCACCTTCCCTCTCCTCCCAGCTGGACCCTCCTATGTCTGGCCACATCTCAACACACAGTCTTTAGATTCAGTCTAGGCATGTGACGGTATTTTCAAAGTATGGTAATTGTGGAGACCGGTACGGTATTATCTGCTGGTATTCAATGAAGTTACAAAAACAGGTTGAAAAGATAAACAAACTTGTCCTATTAAATCATCTCAAATAAGGGACATTACAAATATAATAAAATGACAAGAAAATTATAAAGTACACTTGTTTCAAACTGATTAAAGTACAGACTAGACAACTATAACGGACAATATCAAGGAAGTAAACGATTTTTAACCATTATCCAGATATTTTTTCTGGGCTGGAGTGTTTAAGTCCAGATTAAAATGTACAGGTGTAAACAAATGCGTATTATATAATGCTTAGTATTAAATACTCAGTATTTGTTGTTGTTTTTATAAACACCATAGCCATATCTGAATGGTTGTTTTGAAAGCTTTTAAATACTGTTTGACTTTCTTCAGTTCAGAAATAGGAATTTTCATAGCACTACTTTGTACTTTGTGTACAGGGGTAACCACTGTATTAACCACTGTATTTCTGTAAGTGCCACATACTGTAAGAGCATGAATTTGCATTTCCATTCGACCTGTTTGTTGTTTTGTTTTTGTTTTACTTTGAATCAAAGTGAAAATTTGATTTATTTTATATGCAGCATACATGTCACACCACAGATAAAGTTTGTTCAGTAACAGTTTGGTCCAAAAACAATTGGAGGTATATTGGAAGATATATATTTGCCTGACTCTGTAAACAAAATTAATTTAGAATCATGTATCATGAATCATGAATCATCATCCACAGTGCAGCATAACCATAACTATAATGAATTGTTTTCATGCATAAAAACAACAATGCAAGAGTTACAGTGCAAAACATTTAAATTGATTCCAGCTATGATTAAACTTTCACAATAAGGCATGGTCTTGAGACTTGATTTTACTCGCTCTGATCATCACACCAAAATGTGCATCGTGCACAAATCAGAACTGAAACTAATTATTTTTGTACTTGGTATAAATACAGCACTTTAGAGATTTTAAGTGTATCAGTATAAATTATAGCCTGACAAATAAAGGCAGGAAGTACCACACCAATGCCCATGTTAGGATTTTATACACTGCTCCTTTTTTGCATTTTAAGTCGGCCTGCATAGTGTACTTTATGCAACCTAAATATAAGAAATCAAGCAGTGAACAACACGGCTCTCATAGTCAACTCAAAATCATCTTCCACTTGTGATATTTCAGCCGTGCTCTCTGTGAAGTCACATGGGCGCTTCCTCTGTCCCGTGACTATTTTTTTTTTTTTTAATCAACTGAGGGGCAGGCAGGCGGGACCGTCCAGCCGTGCTGCAGTGTGAGAGTAGGCTACGTGATGATCATAACCTATCAATGGACCGTTGCATAATAGATTTATGTTTTCATTAGGTCTTGCTGTCTGCTGTTCATTTTCAGGTCCACGGGGTCACGACAGCGCGCTGCTCATCTGTCATGTCCCGGGGGTTTGATGATCACGAGATCTGAGGCTGTAGACGAAAACTTTCCACCTGCGATTCTTTTAAGAAACGAAACCAACTCGACATGATGCTCTGATGAAACATATCGGTTTCAGGACATCCTGCATCCACATTGTCAAAACGAGTAGTTTGGTTTCCTTGTGGTTTGTGTAGTTTCTTCCTAAAAGCGGAAGTTACATACCGCGTTTAGATTCGGCGCCGCCGCTGTTGTTCATAAGAACAGGTAGGTCATGTTTGCTTCTCCATCTATTTACTCTACTTCACCGTTATATGTGTCATTTTAACCATAAACGCACAGGAATCCTTGAGTGCTTAGGGAGGTGGCGGTCTCATCTAGAAATTCTAGTTGCCTTTTCTGGGATTACTGTCTGCTAGTTATTCAGACAACTACTCGGATGTTAGTTTAGCTGCAGCGTGGTATTGTTAGTAACATTATCTTTACTCCTATACATGTATCAGCGTATAGGACCGTAATACAAACGCTTTTAAACCGCGTAAATTCGGATTGTTTACATCATCATGTAAGTTACTTCCGCTACTAGAAAGATGTAACGTTTGTTTTAAAAACGCGGTTCAATCGGCGATCGAGGTCTTAAAGTCTCAGGGTTTCCAAGGTCATTGAAAATTCGATTAAATAAAGAATTTGCAGGCCTGATAAAAGTCGTGGATATGAATTAAATACGAAGTCTTTGACATTTATGGTGACTACAGCTCTAAATCCATTGGCTAGATATTTTTAAAAGTACAAAAAAAAAAAAAAATTCTAGCTTTGTATACATAAATGAACTTGACATTGCAAGAATACCTGATTTTTCATCATTTTAATTATGCTGAATTGAAAAAAAGTAATTGGTATATTACAACAACAAAAATACACAATATAACTTGTTTTTGCTCTCAAGCCTGCATTTATTCTGACAAACACACAGTAAAACAGGAATATTATTACAATTTAAAATAATTGTTTTCTATTTTAAAATATATTTCAAGATGTAATTTATTTCTGCAATGGCAAAGCTGAATTTTTTTCACTTTATCTTTCAGTAATCATTTAATGTGCTGATTTGCTGCTCAAGAAACATTTCTCATAATTAACATTAAAATAATTAAGTTGTTTTACTTAAATTTTTACTTTGATGCATGAAGAACAGAATTTATTTGAAATACAAATATTTTGTAATGGTGTAAAAGTTTTTACTGTCGACTTTGAACGATTTAATGTGCCCTTGAGGAATGAAAGTAAAAAACACTTTCCTGACTCCAAATGTTCTGTATGTTTGTATATTAATAATAATAGCTTGTTCAGTAGCTCAAATCCATGTTAAATGTATTGTCTTATTTTGGTTTGTATGTACTAACCAGGAAACACTCAAATGATTTCTTATCACGAGTTCCTGTTTTTCAGACAATGGCAAACGAGCACGCTCCTCTTCTTGTTCACGGGGTTTACAGCATGTTGGGTGATACTAAAGAGCCCAGGGGTGGATCAGCAGTGACAGGAGAGGGATCCCCCAAATCAAACCCCCGCAAGCTCAACACCTTCTTTGGCGTCATGGTGCCCACCATCCTCTCCATGTTCAGTATTGTGCTCTTTCTTCGCACAGGTGTGTGAGAATGATTGTAAAAGACAGAAGTTGATGAACAGAGACTTGATAAAGTATCCTCCTTCTATATGACTCTAGGTGTTTTTTTTGTACATTATTAATTCTGATACAGTGTATGTCGATTTTGCAGGTTTTGTTGTGGGTCATGCTGGTCTTCTGCATGGTCTCCTAATGCTGTTTGTGGCCTACTTCATCATCTCCTTGACAATCCTGTCTATATGTGCCATTTCAACTAATGGTGCAGTGGAAGGGGGCGGGGCCTACTGTATCCTTAACCAATCTCTGTGCCATAAACAGTGCTTGAATTGCAGACTCAATCATATGTTAATCTGTTGTTCATGAGTGTTTGAATAATTTTGTTGACCTTTAACTCTTTAGCGCTTAGTTATGATCAGTCGTTCTCTGGGACCAGAGTTTGGAGGCAGCATCGGCCTGATGTTTTACTTGGCGAAGGTTTGTGCGTGTGGCGTTTATGTACTCGGCCTGGTGGAGGCCATACTGGACATCTTTGGGAAGGATCCAGGTGAGTGGTGCATTGAATCACACTTTACTAAACTGTCTTTGAAGTAATTGCATGCATATAGCTTGTGTTTTTACAATGAAGAGTCTCTTTTCTTCTCTCTCCAGGCTCTGCTGCGTCACATGGGCTGCGTGTGCTGCCGCAGGGTTACTGGTACACTGTGTTGTACTCGTCTCTAGTGCTGTTGCTATGTCTGGTGGTGTGTCTGGTTGGTGCTCATATCTACGCCAAAGCCTCTTTTATCATTCTGCTGGTGGTGACTGTGTCACTGATCTCTATCATCATCAGCCCCCTGATACTCAGTCCACAGCATTTCAACATCACACACACATACGGCAACAACCACACCATCACTGTCAACCCCAGCTACACAGGCTTCAACAGAACTACCTTAAAAAACAACCTCGGGCGTGAGTAAGATTAATGCAATAGTCCTAGTGATGGTTGTGTGGTTGAGGTGATGATCACTGAGGCTATTTAGCAGTTATATTTCAAAAGATATAAAAGGGAAATGAAACTGATCATGATTGTGTTATGTGTTAGATGAAACATTTAGTGAAAAAAATGTGTATTGGGCAGTAATGACATTTAAATATGAATAAGACTGAAGTAATGCTGCTGAAAATATGGCTTTTTCAACACAGTCTACCGTAATAATATTAAACAATACTACTTTTTTTTTTTACAGTATTTCCTAAGATCTATTATCAGATTTTCTGACCCCACATATTTAAACAGTGTCTATGTTTAAAATAGTTCAGTGGAAATTGAGACATACAATTTCTCAAATCAACATTTTACACAGACAAAAGCTGATTCTAGCCCTAACAAAATGAAATGTTGATTTCTTTGGTTGCCATTTGTTGGTTATCAGTCTGATTGATATGTCAATCTGTGAAGATATTGATTTATTAAAATATAAAATAAATTTTTTCAAATACAGGCATTAAATTTCTGGTTAACACAATTCAAATTATTAGAGATTTTAATTGGATAGATGATAAATGTTGAGGGTGCAAAATGTCTCTTCTAATTAAAAACTTTCCATTAATTTAATGCCATGAATTTTGCCCAAATGTCTCATTTTGTAGCGCACTACTCTCTGGACTACAGTACCAACACAATGATGTCTTTCGCCACTGTATTTGCTGTGATGTTCACCAGCTGCACAGGCATAATGGCAGGAGCCAACATGTCGGGTACAAAACCAGACAACCGCAGACACCTTTATTTATTTGCATCCTCTTTTTGGTTTCTAATCTAATTGTGTTGATTTTTACAATATTGATAACACTTGGCCAAGGGATGAGTTTCATAAACATGCCATTTGATTTGTCTCGCTTTCTCAGGCGAGCTGAAGAACCCCAGTGAGTCAATACCTAGAGGGACCATCATTGCAGTGTCATACACCTTCACTGTCTATCTGCTTCTCTACCTGCTCCTGAGTTCCACCTGCGACAGGTGCCATTTATGACACTCAAGCCACATGGAAATTTACATAATTGTTCTCCCTTTCATTTATCTCTTCTTTGTCGTTCTGTCATTTCTTGGTCTCTCTCTCAGGTTGTTGCTGATCAATGATTACGCAGTGTTTCAGCGAGTGAATGTGTGGCCTCCATTCGTGACGATTGGGGTGTACTGCGCGTCTTTCTCAGCTGCTATGTGCTCCATGATAGGAGCTTCTCGAATCCTTCACGCGCTTGCTCTGGACAAGCTTTTTGGTTAGTTTGCTTTTTTGTGCATTTGTGGGTTAGGTCTATTTAAGAGACATATTTCAGGCTGGAAACTGATACTGAGATGTTTGTGTTAGGGATGTTGACGTCTCCACAAGAACTGTTATGGGAAAACATTAGTGAGCAGTACTTGGAAAGCAGTATTCATGGTTTCTAAGGAAAATATGCTTGGTGAATGTTTTTCAGTGTAACTTTTTTTTTGTCACATTGTATAGGCTGTTATATGGTGTGAGAGAGGTCATATATCAGTGTGAAAAGGTAAAAATTGACATTTTACCTAAAATAATCATAATTCCTCTGACCATTTTCTACTCAAATCAGTTAACTGATTAGGCATAATCAAAATGAACAATCTATTCTTTTGAGAATCTGATTTTATTGAATTATTGACAAATGTTTTTCTTCTCAAAACTTGCAAATCATTCACTGGAATCACAGAAATTGATTGATTGGATTGCACAATTGTAAAAATGTTGTAGAACATCTTTTTAAAAAAATCACTGATAAGATAGGAATATTATTGGAATCGGCTGATAAAGGCTTCGAATGTAAACATCGACTTCAAACCAATTTGATAATAAGATCTTTTATGTGTATTTAGTAGGGGTGGCACGGTTCAACTTTGTCACGGTTAGATTTCACCGTTTTAGAGTCACTGTTTCGGTACAGTTCGGTATGTGCCATGTTTAGCGAAAAACTATACTTTCTAATAAAAAATAAGAATATTCTATCCAACTACAAGCAACAGCACAAATAAATACAATAGAATAAAGATACAAACAATAAACAGTGATTCTCTGTTGTTGTTGTTTTTTTTTTCTCTCTAGGTAGGTCTAGCATAAGTTTTTAGGTACAGAAATTGAATAAATAATCAAATTTAAAACCGCATTGCATATTGGACTGTATTAATTAAATATTATTCTTTATTTCAGTTACAAAAACTTTTTAATCAAGAGCAGTGAGTGATTTCTTTGTTGTTGCTGTTTGATTAATATAAAGGCTGTCACTTTAAGAGAATGCACTGATCCATTAGGCCTACGTTCAGCCGACTATGTCTGCTGTAGGATACTTACCAAGACGGGCATTTTGACATAATTTTTGTCTGAATTTGTCCATTTGAACACAATACTTAAGAGGGAGCTTAATATTTGCGCGCGTTTGAGGTGCAGGTTTGTGCGCTTCGGATGAGCTTCACGTCCTCTGGCTCTTAAATTTTTAAACTGGCAAATTTGAAATGAGTTTAGTTTAAACGCATATTAACGTGTGCTGTTCAGATCTCATCTGTGAGAGCTCGCTATCAGCACCTGGGTGATGACGGAATAAATGACTGCTCATAATCCATAATACGGGATTCGCGTTGAACAAAAGTGAATGATTTGTCCAGGGTTGTTTTTTTACTCTGATTAGAAGAGGGAAGACCACTTTTTTTTTTTTGTAGAAATGTTTTGCGTTACTTACTAAGATTCCAGGAAACGTTACAAAGGCACTATTTGATTATGAATATAAACAGATAAATGGTGAAGCATACAAGTCCACCTCCTGCAGTAACCCAGTAACTAGATTGCATTGTTAGTTTTGACATGGCTAATGATATCATGGTGTAATATTATCCTGGAGTGATGTAATGATGAACTGTGTCAGTGTTTTGTTGATCTGGTTTCAGGTCTGCCTCTGGCTCCGGCTGCAGTCACCTCCAGCTCTGGGAACCCATGGGTGTCTGTGCTCTACACCTGGGGTCTGGTGCAGGTAGGGAGCTCTGTGCATGTTATTTCTGTCACCCATGATATAAAGAATATGTCTGTTAAGATTGTGTGTGTGTGTGTTGTAGTGTACACTGTTTGCAGGACAGCTGAATGTGATTGCTGGTATTGTGACAGTGTTTTACCTGTTGGCATATGCTGCAGTTGATTTGGCCTGTCTGGCTCTGGAATGGGCATCTGCTCCAAACTTCAGGTACTGCTTTAAGTGTATGTGTGTGTGCTTGTGTGCATTTTGTAAATTAACTGAGATTTTCTTTTGACCAATTTAATGCATTCTTGCTAATTTAAAAATGTCAATTAAATCTTTTTTCTTCTCCTCTCTTTCCAGGCCAACGTTTCAGTTTTTCTCTTGGCACACATGTTTGTTGGGTATTATAAGCTGTTTGGTGATGATGTTCGTTATAAACCCAGTGTATTCCTCGGCCAGTATTGTACTGCTGCTGCTCCTCCTCCTGTTCCTGCACTACCGCTCTCCCACCAGCAGCTGGGGCTACATCAGCCAAGCACTTATCTTCCATCAGGTAACTTCACACACACAAAACACTTGTGAATGCACTGAACTTTAAATCCATGAGGTGGGATTTCTTTGCTTCTTTCAGGTGAGGAAGTACCTTCTGATGTTAGACTCGCGTAAGGATCATGTAAAGTTCTGGCGGCCTCAGGTCTTGCTGATGGTGGCGAACCCACGCTCCTCCTGTCAGCTCATCTGCTTTGTCAACCAGCTGAAGAAAGGAGGGCTGTTTGTTCTTGGGCATGTGCAGATTGGAGATCTGGGTAGGACCCAATAGGGAGCAATTGTATGATAGAACCCAAGTTTCACAAGACATGTAGAATAAATATTTTTCTGTTGCCACATATGCATTTTATGACCACAATAAGGTGTGTTCTCTGGCTTCTTATTTTCTTAAAGGGGTCATATGATGCTATTTTAAGTTTTCCTTTCTGTTTGGGGTGTTACAAGTTCTTGGTGCATAAAGAAGATGTGTAAAGTTGCAAAGACTAAAATCTCTAATCAAAAGAGATATTCTAGAAGTTAAGACTCGTCCACACCCTCCTAAAATGTCTTGTTTAAACATGCCCCCACATATCTACCATGGCACCACGTCGTTGAGACACTGTTTCATTGTGTAAGAGGAACTACTTTGTTAGGTCTTCCAAAACAGGACACAACTAGAAATCAGTGGTTAAGGTGTATTTACAACACTGTTCCAGAACAGTCAACTCAAATATTCAGATGTGTGCAGTAGGGGTGTACAATATATAGCTTGCGATATTTAATGCATATCTTGCCAGTAAAGCGGTTTCTGTAATCAGCGGTAAATCTCCCCCACTTGCACGCTTTCACATGGAGCAGCATTAACTACACGGCCATTGTTCACTGACAAACTGTGCAAAACATGAGCAAAATATGATCGTGGTTTTTGTCTTGTTGTGCATGGACACACGTCATCACAGTATGGCAAGGGGCGTAACATTTCCGTCACACGCTTGATGCATTCGGCCAATCAGAAAGCACTTGATAGCTGTCCAATCAGAGCACACTTTGCTTTTCAGCCTGATGAGCTTTGTAAAAAAATAAAATAAAAACTTTTCAGAAGGGCGGGGCTTAGAGGAGAAACAATAATGTACAGTATGTGGAAAAAGTTTTTTTTTTTTAAACCTTCAACCGCATAAACACATTTCAATACACAAAATAATGTTCTTTTTAGCAACATCATATGACCCCATGTGTTTACAAGATGTTCCAGAATGCTGAAGCGTTTCCTAAGTGCATGTAAGCAGGGTCATTGTTGCTATGTTAGGCTGGTCAAAGGCCTTAAACAAAGTGTTTTGATAATATCACAGAATCTGAAAAAAGCGTTTTCACTCTTTGCATGGAAATCAAACCGCCAATGACAATGAATAGCTGTTCTATAGAAATCTAATTTAAGATAAAAAGAAATATTATGCTTTTCTCATTTGAGCAAATCCATCATAAGACATGGAATGAAAGAAGATATTCAGAAGGGTGTTTATAACCAAATGATTTTAGTGCCTTCCTGATGTGAATCCATTTTACTTTACCAAAGACAAACGGTACAAACAACCAAACATAATCTGTCTGAACTCTTGTCTGTGTTACAGATATGTTGCCAGCAGACCCGGTGCAGTCACAGTATAATTTCTGGTTGAGTCTAGTGGATAAGTTGGGTGTGAAGGCATTTGTAGATCTGACTCTCTCTCCGTCTGTCAGGCAGGGCACTCAGCATCTGCTCCGCATTACTGGACTAGGTGAGACATTTCCTCATCACATTATCTTTACAGCATGGAGGCAGGAAGCATCAATTAGATTACATTCATCTTTACTGATATTGTGCAAAGAACAAGTACATTTCTATTGAAATATTACAATAAATAGATTATAAGATGCATTATATGAGCCTAAGAGCTCAGCTAGTTTAGAGATGGCATCTGCTCTACAGTGTTAAAAGTCAGTCATATCTTTTAGGATTGACTCGTTCTTCTCATCTCATTTACAGTAGTATATGTACTTAATTTTTTTATCATTTTTAATCATTTAACCAGGAAATTCATATTGAGATAAAAGATCTTATCTTCCAATCTTAGTCTAGAGGCAGCACAAATAATTTCACTTAAAACATTTTCACAAATTAAAATACATTCACTGCATAAGAGAAAAATACAGCAAAGTTTGCTTTAGAGAAGTTTGTAAAAAACGTTTAAGGTATTCAGTGAAAGAACATCCTTCAGGAGTGTTGCTTACTTGTTTGCAGCTTAACTAATGATGTACTAAAAAGACAAGTGTGAGGTGAAATAATGGCAAGAAACATCTTTCTATTGACTTTTGTCCTTCGTTGCATGCAGAAACAAATATATGGCATGACCGGAGCAGCCAGATTCACAAACAAATGACTCTTATAAGCAATTTTTCAGCCAATCAGAAACATATAAAACACCTATAGCGTTATACAGGAACAAATTACTTCCGAGTAATTTCCAGACTCCTTACTTAAGAGGTAATTCTTTTTTAATGATTTGGGAACACAAATAGTGCAACCCATTTCACAAATAAAAGCCTCTCGTGTGTGTGGTTCTTTTTAGTGAATCAAAAACTAGTGTTGCTTGACTCCTATGAGCCATTTCTCTTCTCTTCTTTTCCAGGAGGCATGAAGCCTAATACTCTGGTCCTGGGCTTCTATGACAACTGCTATCCAGAAGACTACTTCCTGCAGGACCCGGTATTTTGCGAGGGTGACAGGGGTGAGGGGGATCATTTCGGGGTGGACCTCCCATCCTTACAGGCTCATTTTCCACCGGTGCGCCATGCTGAGAGCCCTCGCGCACTACTGCCTGAGGAGTATGTGAGCATCATCCAAGATGCCATAAAAATGGGCAAGAACGTTTGTTTAGGCCGCTACTTTTTCCAGCTGCCACCTGAGACCAAAGGCGTAAGGGCAAATGATAACGTGGACACCATTGACGTGTGGCCGACAAACCTGCTCTCGCCAGGCAGCGCCAGTTACGCAGACGTGTCCAGTCTTTTCCTGCTTCAGATGGCGTGCGTCTTAAACATGGCCAATAGGTGGCGCCGTGCGAGGTTACGTATATTTGTCTGTGTGGAGTCAGACTCGGGAGACCAGGGCTGGCTGGCCAAAGAGGAGCAATTTAGAGATTTGCTGGGAAAGCTGAGGATCCGTGCTGCTATTAAGATTGTGGCATGGGATAACGTAGCACGCATGTGTAGAGGGCCAAACTCTGAGGGTCAAAAACTGACTGAGGACTTCTTGTGTGGCATGAATGCCCTGCTGAAGGAACATAGCTCTACGGCAGCAGTCCGCTTCCTGTATTTACCCAACCCTCCTTCCAGTTCCCAGCTGTCACAGGAGTACCTGACACAGCTGGACAAGCTGACGCGAGACCTGGGCCCAACTCTCTTGATTCACGGGATCACACCGGTAACATGCACTGAACTCTGAGAAACAATAACCAAAATGGATTTGTGTGATGGAGATAGAGAGGAACATCTGGAATGTTAATGAGTGGTATACAAGTGTCTTTGATTCCCAATATTCTCTAATGGTGGGGGATTTTGAGGACCATACATCGTAAACTGGTCAAATATGTGCACTTGGTAAATATCTTATTTAAAAACAGATGGTTGGAATTTGTGTTGTTGACGAAAAACTGTGTTTTTGGTTTATGGGTGAAAACTGCCGTATCATGATGTAGTGTACCATTATTTTTGTGTTCTCCACGCACCTCTGTTTTGTTCCCATTAAGTTTAGTGTTGGTGGAAAAGGAGAGCTTGCATATCCTATGATCCATGTTTATATGTTTGTGCAAGACGGAACAAGTTTGTCTAAAATGAGATGTGGTTACAGTTGGCACAGCAATAGGGCAAAGTGAGTCAGTTTGCTTTTCGTTATTTTAATGCACAGTTGGGGGATTTAGTTAATCATTTCTGCTTTCTTCTTGATATAAACAGGCCCTTTGACCCCCTTGTGGCACAGTTAGAGATTGTGAGCCATTGAGGAGCCCTCGTGGGTTTGGGACATTGTTGGTGTCATGGCAGAACAGAACTCTCAGTTTTGCGTTCGAGCACTTGCATTGGATCTGTGCATTGATTGCGTATTTACTGCCAATTATATAGACGTGTTATTTAATATTTTTACATTTGTGTATGTGTGAGTAAATTCATCGGCTTATGCACCTGTTTTCATTATTAAGTGCGGATTTCATATTGTGCGCCTCAAGAAATTCCCCTGACCATTTGCATTATCTGTTTGTTACTTTCTGTTGAATTTCTGTTTGTTTGTTTGTTTTTTTTTACAGTTTAAACACTCTTTGTTTATGATTCTGTTGACTGGGTTGAAGTGGTGTCTGATTGGTCAGGACTAAAGATGATGTTTGTGATGAGTCTGTGCTGGTCTTTGTGCAGTGAAAAGGGACACTGGCTTAAATAATACTTGAATATTTTGCACATTTGTGCATGTGTTAAGCATTAACAGAAAAGCAACGCCAAAATAAACCGTAATAATCGGAGTCTTATGCAAAATAATACATGTGTACAAGTAATTCTATTCTGTACATTTATTATACATATAAAAATGTTTTTTAACTATGCTTGAATATGCAAAGATTGCTTTACACAATCCAGTTTCCATATAATCTAAAGTGTTTTGAGATCAAAAATCATTAATGGGCATTATTAAAAATTTAGTTCTACAGGAGTGCAGTCATATTACTGAATGTAGAGTCTGTAAATCGAAGACTATGTGATTAAATAAAATATTTCAGTCTTGTGTTTTCTTCATTGCCTCTTTCTTTGTGCTGAAATATAATGCTGTCCTTCAGTCTAGATTTAGTTTTTTTTTAGTTTTGCATTATGGAAAAGTAATAACTACATTGTGTATGTAAATGTCATAGCCAGTGGTATAAAAGAGTATAGTTCACCCAAAAATTCTGTCATTAATTACTCACTCTCATGTCATTACAGCACGTCCTAAATGAGTGGCACAGACTGATATATATATATATATATATATATATATATATATATATATATATATATATATAATATGAATCCTGAAAAACATGTATTATTGTTTACCCTAAAAAAGCACTGACTGATGTTATACGTAATACTGAAAGTATACGCGACTTTGGTGGGTACAGGAAACGTAAAAGAATTAATGCAAACCTCAAAATTTTGAACAGCACTGTAAATATCATTAATGCAAACTTCTCGCCTTTCAGTGTCAACTCAGTTTTTTGAGATCAAAATAGGTCACCAATAAGATTTGCTTAGATCCAATGAGAAACTGTTTTTATGAGGTGTGTGTGTGTTGGGGGGAGTCACTGAACTCTGTGAAAAGGTTACATAAGTTAAGACTTCGGATTTCGATGCAAATACACAATGCAAATACGAATGTTAACTTTTACAGAGATATAGATCAGCCAAAATACCATAAAAATTTAATGTGTGTGTGTGACTTTTGTAACAATGCATCTGTTTTTCTGTCACTGCAATAAAAAGAGTTTGCTTGTATATATATATATATATATAGTTAATGCCATTATACATATGTTTGTATGTGCATGCGTATTCATGTCTTGTTATCTGTGTTTTTATGTTTATCTCTGCTGTCCACAGATTTGTGTCAGTCCTGTTTATTTTCTGTCTCTGCCAGCCTCTCCATTAATTGTGGTTCAGTGCTACGAGCAAATTTGGCCATGTGTTGCACACAAAAGGACGTGAGACGCAGCCAGCCCGGGAAAAAGATGGACAGAGCAAAGTGCTGAAACAACAAAGGATGATAAGTTATAATTCTACAACATATTCAGATTTTCAATTAAATAACTGAAATATAATAAAAATGAATAGGACATTTATACACAACCCTCTATATTTATATATTACAAAATGTTGAAATATGTTTTGAGAGGAGGGTAAATTTTTTTATAAAAGCTGCCATCCCACATTATATAAACTGACTGTGGCGTTACCTGCAGTGCATGGGTTAAACATCCACTTGTGTGTGTTGTGTAACCAACAGTGTTCAGAGCATCTCTAGCAAACGAAGCAGCACTTTTCACCAGTGGATTCACAGGCACATTGTGAGTCATATTAGTGGAGACTACAAATGGGGCTACACACTGGACAAAGGAAGAAAAACAACATCAAGGTTTGGCAAAAAAAAAAAAAAAAAATTAATATATATATATATATATACACACACACAAGATGTTTACCAATACTGAACTTACTTGAACCGTGATTCCTTTTGACCTGTATTCTGCATGCAGACAGCGAGAGAAATATGTAACAAATATCTAGATGTAAGAAAAGAGGGAGACACACTTGAGTTATTTTTGTGTGTTATTCTGTAAGGCTGTGTTCGATGGAAATATACAGACGTATGAAATTTGTTTTGTGTTTAACAAAAATGTACCTTAGTGGCAGAATACACCGACAGCATTGGCTGTGGCTGAGATGCAGCTTCTGATGATATGTTTATAATGAGGCCTTTCCCCCTGAGAGTAAACACAAGCCCTCACGTAAAACATAAACACAGTTTTCAGCATTTAACAGATATGATCAGAGCTGGCTGTGTGTGTTTACCTCTCGAGCATGCCTGGTAAAACAAGTCTGCTCATCTACAAAACAACAACATTGTCATCAACATCACTGTTGTCATCGCCACTTAATTATATATATATTATATTTCTATATTTTATACCTTAAAATATATTAACAATTAAAAAAACTATAAATATTTCACAATCAAATAAATGCAGCCTTGGTGAGAAAACTTTTAGCTGGTGGTGTATGTGTGTAGCTTACAAGTTAATAGATTATATATATATATATATATATATATATATATATATATATATATGTGTGTGTGTGTGTGTGTGTGTGTGTGTGTGTGTGTGTGTGATCTGTATCCATTTTTATATCCATATCCATCGCCAGGGGTTGGACAAAATAATGTGAATATCTGTTTCTAACGAGTTTAATATTGTGAGTTTAAGCTGCAGTGAAATAAACACATTGCAGAGATCTTTTATTTATTTTTTAATTAATTAAATTTGTGTTCACCAGTGTTTAGTAAGATGTAGGTTAAAACTTCAAAAAATGACAAATCATGGGGGCATTTTTATGTCTGTAGTGTCTGTAACCTTAACAACCCAATTCATTGGTGTCTTTATAATTATGTAACAAAGCATGGCAAGACTTCATCAGTGTGATGTGAATGATACGGACTGCCCAGTACTAGGAAAGACTGTGTCCAAACAATACAGAGCAAAGTGACTTCAACTTTCACCCAAAAACCAACCACAACACACTTCACACACCTAAAATGCATGAAGTACTTGCTAATACTTTAATCATCAACACCAATGCTAAAATGTAAACAATAGGATCATAAAACCATAATATGATCATAAAACCTTGGCAGGTGGAGCTCCAAGTTAAACTTCAACATTTCAATCACCTGACTTAATATGACCAAATCATTGTGGACAGTTTTAGAGAAAAGTAAGAAGCCAATTCCCACTTCCCACATTTCTGAAGAAACTGGCAGATGTTATTTTAGACTATATTCAACTGGAGACAATTCAAAGGTTATATGAATCTATTCAAATAAGGTTGGGAGTTGTATTATAGGCAGATGGTGGTAACATACCTTAATAAATAAATATAGCTATTTCCCAGGCATTATTTTATACATCCCCTGTATACAGTATGTTTTTTTGTTTGTTTGTTTTACATATGTATAGAAGGACACAGGATGGCACCCATTTTGTATGCTACTATGTTAAGATAATGAATAAGATAACAAAGATAATGGTATAACAGGGTGTGTGTAAACATGTTGACATACAGATAGTATTACCTGAGTGACGGACAGTGTGTTACAGTTTATCACCTGCGTGATTCTCTGGAGACATAAAAAAATAGATGCTTTCATAAAATGGACTCAGATTACAATAGAATAGAAAGTCAAGCTGCGTGGGGTAGAAAAGCTGAGTCAGACCTGGTCTGGATCAGGAACATCCAGGAAATTTGCCAGAACCCCTATATAGTTCATACCAACATTGTTCACTACAGAGAAATCAGAAGAAATCGGTTAGATAGGCTACAGCTCTCCTTCTTTCAGGAGTATGAGAAAGTAAATTCAGACCTATTTTGGTCAAGAATTATTCTGTACTTTGTACTGAGTGTGTTTTATTATCCTAATCATTGATAGCGTAGAGCTTCTGATATAGTAAATATGCAGGCAAAAAACAGCAGCTGTGACTTGACTTGAAATGGCGAGAAGGTGAATACTCTTACTCCTAATCACCAGAAGTTCATGATGATGATGGTGATTATGCTAGACTATGATATGGTGAAGTACCAAATATAGAGAAAATAAGTAGCGGCCAAATAATTAAAATTTTGATTTCCAATTTCAATTGTATAGCACTTTTCACAATACATGTTTACAACAGCCACATTTGGCTGTTTAATGTTTTTAGTGTTTACTGACATGGAAGTGAAGTCTTTTATATTCTGTGTAAGCGGGTACAGTGGCAAAAAGAAAACATAAAAGCAGGATTATAAAATGGTCAAATAAGACTAAATGATGATGGTTTTTGGTTCAAAATTCATATCATTCTTTTGCAGCATCTTCACTGTTTCACACTTTATTCTTGATCTTTATCTTACCCAGAATTCCGATCTGCAGGCCCTCTAGCTGTTGTGCGATAGCAGAGTAGATGGAATGGCCCTCTGTGAAGTCTGTCTGAATCACATGTGTCTGCCGCTTGTACTGAGACTCTGAAACATACACATACAGAGCAGATTTACTCTTTCTCTGTCAAAAAAATAAATAAATCTATTCTTGAATAACACAGACTGAATTACAAATGAGCTGCATATTAGATTTTTATTTTTAGATTATTCGATTATCTTTCAAAAAAAGAGCCATCAAATTTTAGTCATACCATTCCAAGAAAAAATGGGTTGATGTCTTGCGTACAAATGGAATTTGTCTCTGTTCTGATGACAGATTTCACTTCGGGAAGCTCAGTTTTTCCTCTTCACTTCTACTTTGTAACTCACCTATTTCTTTGGCGACACTGCGAAGCTTGTCCTCTGAGCGACTGATTAGAACAATGTCTAATCCTCGTTTGGCAAGCTAAGAAACAAATAAACCCACAAGACAAATGTCTATGTATATAGGGGAAGTAGATTTTTGTTCACAGAATGAGTCCAATATTGTTTAGGACCCCATTCCCCATTAACCTTCATTATGTAGACAATAACAGTTCCAATAACGGTGTTGATAACTTATGCAAGTCAATTACAATAGATTCTCTTATTCTGTTTTAGATATGCGGGAGGGCAAACACATTGTTTGATGGACATCCTATCAATAATCAGACTTACTTTCCTCTTCCTTCACTGAGGACAAGAAAAACACATTGTGGTGGCCAAGAGAGACCTTGAGTTAAAGCAAAGACTAAAGCCATTTTAGCAAACCAAAATAAGTCAAATATTGCATGTAGCTTAGAGAAAGTATACAACTCGTATAAATGGTTAATTACAAACTACAAAGATCTATAGTGGATGTTTTAGTATCAAAACGGATGCTAATAAACTCCCACATAATTTGTGTTTTAAGATAAGAGAGTTATTAACTGACCTCTTCAGCATATGCACGACCAATCCCTGATGTTGCTCCAGTTACAACTATGAGAGACAGGAAGGTTTAGTGAAATATCAACACTATCTCATCCTTCCTGTTCAGCTGTCAGTTATTATTATATCACCAACCACTTTAATTGTTTGTGTCTGATTGTTACAATTATGTCTGGAATCTGCACATTTTAATTAAACAAGAAAAAGGCAGCAGTGTTGAGTTTCTAGCTGTGCAGATGCCCCGAGCAGAATAAGCACTGTACAACCAATGCAAAAGAACACCCCTGCAGAAAAAACAGCAAAACAGGTCACAAGCACATGTTGTGTTTTGGACACTAGATGCTGGTGTGTCGCCCCCCATGCTGTGTAACTACAAACATCTGTCTTGCTCCAGCAAGACCCTGCTGCATCACTTGCCGGCCTGCTAGACTCCCTGTGGTCCACCAGCTAATCAGCGGGATTTTGTTGGTTAAAGCATGGTCCACCAGCTGGACCAGCAGAAAACCAGCGCTGAGCGGTACAAACCAGAACAAAATTCAGTTCTTATGATCAGCAGGGGCAATATATCAATCACTATCATCTCTAAATAAGAGAGACAAGTGACAAAACCTGGTTTGTTGACTTTACTTTTTCCTGGAAAGCTTGTTTTGGGTATAGAGCAGTACATCAGAATATTTTAGACGGGTCATAGAAAAATTATATAATCAATTATAAATCATAGATTAAACCATAATAATTTACATACCAAGAACACTGCAATGGCAGTTTTGATGATCACAAATTGTACAAATTTTATTCATAAACACTTCACAAAGAGTATACATGTGCATCAAAAAAAAAAATTTGAATATCAAGAAAAAGTTTTTTTTATTATTTAAAAAAATTTAAACTTTCATATATTCTAGATTCATGTCATGTAAAGTAAAACATTTCAAAAGTTTTTTTGTTTTCATTTTGATGATTAGATCTTACAGCTCATAAAAGTGGAATGTTTTCATTATCTCAAAATATTAGAATATATATATGTGAGTTTCATTAAATGACCATCCCTACAGTATAAAGTCCAGGTCTCTCTTGTTCTTTGAAACCACAATAATGGGGGGAGGACTACTGACTTCGTAATGGTCTAGAAGACAATCATTGACAACCTCCACGGCCCAAAGGGCTGGCTGTTCACAGAACCAATTCAATGCAGCTGTCTATCAGGAGATTTTGGAGCACTTTATGCTTCCATCTGCTGACAAGCTTTATGGAGATGCTGATTTTCTTTTCCAGCAGGACTTTAGCACCTGCTAACCCACAGTGCCAAAACTACTTCCAAGTGGTTTGCTGGCCATGATAAGACTGTGCTTGATTGACCAGCCAACATGTCTGACCTGAACCCAAATATTTTCAAGAGAAATTTGAAAAACAGTCGATACAACAATACAGATGAACTTAAAGTTCAATAATACCTCAGCAGAGCCACAGGCTGTCTGCTTCCTTGCCAAACCTCAGTGATGCTGTCATTTGTGCTAGGAGCCCCGACCAAGTACTGAGTGCATAAATGAACATACTTTAAAGTTCTTGAACTTTTCTGTTTTGCAAATCCCTTTTTTTGATTGATCTTTTTTGATTGAAAATACTGGATTTTTGACTTTCATGAGCGCTAATCATCAAAATTTAAACAATTTTAAAAAATGTTTTACTTTACATGTAATGAATCTAGAATATATGAAAGTTAAACTTTTGCATACAAGTTACAGAATTTTTTTTTTTTTTTTTTTACTTTTTCCACAATATAATTTTTTTTTCCAGATGCACCTGTATCAATGAAATCTTCATGATCAGAAATTTTGGCAAGCTATTTTAATATGTACTTGAAAAAAAAGCAGTTTTTATGGTACTATATTGATTATTTTGAATTACAAGTATACAGTTTTATAGGGACTACTGTGGTATCTTTACAATCTTATAATTAACCATTCATTAGATGCTAGTACTTATTCCAGTAGTGTCTATTCAATTGGTCACTAACAAGCAGTTATTTATAAAAATTGTAAGAAATCAAAATTTTATTAGCAACAATTTGAAAAGATTTGCTTAAATCGATACATGCATTTAATAAATTGAGACATAACTAGGCTACTAGTCTAATTAATGATTATTTGCTTGTAAAACTGGAAGTGAAGGGTTGACATATTGTAGATATAACCCATTTAGAATTGAATTTGTAGTGTTAACACTGGTATATTTGCTTGCCAGTATTATCACAAATCATAATTACAAAATTGTCATTAATAGCATAATAATACGTTAGTTAAAGGGAATAAATGATACAATGGCGTGCCATACCGTTCATAGTGAAAGAATAAGCAAGAACTCCTTACCAGCCCATTGGCCATATGTCCTCAGGTTCGTTTTCCAGATCTCAGAAATCACGTACACTCTGAATCCATTCCAACACTGCCACGACCACCTCAGCAGGTAATAGAAAACCGTAACGGTACCGATGCTGCACAACAATAGTGAATACCAGCTGCATTCTGCAGTTTCTCCCATTTTAATACTGTGCAATAATACGTTACTGTCATACGTATACAATAAGAATGGGCTTCTTCTGGTATGCTCCAGAGTTTAACGCTGGAAAAAAAAAAAAAAAAACTCCATATACATACTCTTAATTATATGCACGCTCCTCCCATCGTTCCTGAGGCATATCTGTCATTGGTCGGCAGTATAGAATAGAACATTAGATCCACGAAAGTTTAACTCTGCTTCTAAGCACACTGTTCGTGTTAACAGGTGATAGGTCGTTTACTTTTTTTTTTAACCTACTCTATGTAAGTGTGGTTTTTGGTAAGTATGTGATTCGATAAATGTCTGCCATTCAATTTAAAGTTTATCACTTTTGAATAACATACTTTGTAGCCTTATTCACAGATATTAAATCACAAATAAACGCTTTTATTTCCCTATCATTTGTAAACATGGACAAGTGTACAGAAGAACGGTCGCCGTGGTTCTGCCAAGTAAAACATGTTCCTGGATCAACATCTTTTGATGATCCTGGATCAACATAATTTCCCAAAAAATAGAATTAACCCAATCCATACCTCTAAACCAAACCTTACCCAACAAGGATGTTGATCCAGGAACATGTTGTACTTGGTGAAATCACGCTCGCCACAGAGGAACAGCACAGAGTTATGTTGGACTGTAGATGACAGTACAGCTGTCTGTACAGCTTGTTCAAATTGTTCGCTTGTTTCCATTTACCAACACAAGATGGCGATCTCGACTTGTTTCTCATCCTGCTCTTAGCTTAGCGCATGTTCTAAGATATTTTAAGAAGTTACAATGTATTCAAATGTAAGTAGTTGTTTCGTTAAAGACACAAATAAATTATTAAACACGACCAAAAGATGAAATGTGGGATGACTAGAAGTAATTATCATGTTGGGACAACTGCAATAAAATCTTAAAGTGGAATGCAAGAAATAAGTATAATGTGCAATACAATGTTTTTCTCGTAAAATAAATAACTGTATTGTTTTGATCTTATTAAAGCTTATAACTATTTTTTTAAGATTGAAGTATAAAAATAAATTTGACTTTACCAAGCAGAAGCTATGACTAAAACTTTGAAAAGCAGCTCATGTCAAATAAAAATGATCTGTCAACACCATTCTGCCTCATATATGACAGCTTGTAAAAGAAAATAAATATTGCATTAACTGTTGGTGTTAAAGTGATTCCGCCCTCAGTGGGAAAGCAGTGAGAGAAACGTCATTTAGGGTTGTGCTTGAGAGGAAGGCAAAGTGAAAGTTACATTGCACTGTGGTATTTCCCTTCCAGGAAACACAGCTTCAGACGTGTGTAGAGTATGATGTGCTTATGATTTGCCATTAAGAAAGGTATGTGTTTGCTTTTTTACTATACATTTTTTCTAGATACTTCACTGTTCACATGTTTTGGTATAGTTTTGAGCATTCTGCTTAGTGGAAATCCTTTGTGAATTTATGACTTTTAGGAGCAAAAAGAAAATCTGTCTTGTTTTAAAAATTATGTGATGACTAACTGGACTTTCCTGCCTGATTTGTGTTAGGCTTTATATGCTCATGTTGTTCTCCAGTGGCTTACAATTGCTTCCTAAAAGTTTCTCAGTCAATCTGTGGATGTGGAACAGGATCATTTAAACCATGAGCCGTCCAAAGGTAGAACTTTAACTTTCTTTTTCTTTTCTTATTTCATTAAAAAGACTGCCCACATTATGACAGAGCACTATAGGAAAGAAATAACTTTCATTTTAGACCAATAAATTCCATTGTTGTTGTTTTGTTTTTGTTTTCCAAATAAAATAGTTCCTATAAATACCAACAAAATTAACTGTTTCGTCTCCTGTGAACACACAGTAGCACTGTTAGTAGGGCTATATTGAGTAATGGATTCAAAGACTCAAACTTAAGAAGTGTCACTTTTTTCATTTGTTGAATGAATCATTTGAGTTAATGAATTAATGACACACTTACAGCAACAAATGTATTTGATCGCCACATACTGGCAACAATGTAACTCCTCTGTTTGTCTTGTAGTGTCCCGGTTGTCAGCAATCTGATATCAGAAAGCTGGATGGACAGCGTGCAGTCTGCAAATCTTGTTCTAAAGCAAAGAGAACTGTGTTTCAGTTCTGCTGGGCATGTCAGAGGGAATGGCCATATGATGCTTCAACCACCAACTCCTGCATGCTGCCGAACTGTGCATTCCGTGCTGCCCTCCTCAGCGTCAAACATATCCATGACCCGCAAAGCTCAGTGAATGGATGCCCATACTTTAGGGCCTGTCTGGGATGCCAGGGTCTGTTAACACACAGTGGTGAAGGCTGCCCAAAAATCATCTGTCCGCAATGCGACAAGGAGTTCTGCTTTCGTTGCTTGCGCCCAGAATGCTATGACAATGAATACTATGGCAGTGATGATGATGATGATACTGAGGCAGAGCCCTGTGTGATAGTGGATAATGCTGAGATCCTTAAACATCTGGGACTCTAGAGGATGATGATAAACTATTAAAAATAACATTTAATTTCACAATAAAATAAATGTTGTTGGGTTTTTTTTTTTACTTTCTGTTTTAGTCTTTCCCATTTCAGGTGGAGAAAAAATAAATATTTGGAACAAACTGTAAACATTATGTTTGAATTATTCATACTCATTGTAAAAACTCCAGTGCATTTCGACTTCTTACCATACAAGAACATATTTATGATTATGGCCGTGATCAGGACCAGTAAATGGAAGAGGGGGCAGGGATAGACTGCTATTTATCAAGAATTGTTTCAACTTTCATTCATCGACCAGCAGATGGCGCTATGTAAACCTAAATCACCAGTCATCTAGTAATCGCTGGCTAAATTAATAGCCAAATGAGTGTTTTGCAAAGAAAAACACAACCAAGAAACTGTACATAACAGTATACAGTTTTTTTCAGGTGAACGTTCATATTTTGGAAGAGTGCCAATGGGGTATTTTTGCTATCTATTTTCTTTTCTATTAGGCTACTTCCGCATAAAAACAGAAAGTAAAAAAACAAATACAAATACCAGTTGGCATTCCCCTTCAGTCTGTTTAAGCAGACGGGAAATATATACTTTCATGTTGTGTCTCTTCGCACAAAGAAGTGGATTAAATATTGTGCTGGTCTCCAGTAAGTAGCCTACTGATTTACAATTTGTTCATTTAGTTATCATTATATATTATTTTGTAAGAGCCTCTTTAACGAATTCGAAATATTTGAGTTCAAACAAGTAAGGGATATTGTTTTCTTGTTGACAAAGACATGTTGATTTTCGAAATGTATGTTATTTTACCCAGTATATTATGTTTTTGGTAAACTGTCTCACTGTGGATCGTAACTGTGAGGCAGTGTCCTCAGTTTCCCTGTCAGCACAGTTCCCAGCACCGTTTGTCTTTTTCCTTACTAATCGTCTGACCCTCGTCCACTCTGGCGTTCTCTGTCTCAGGTGTCACCACCCGTGGAAGCTGTCCAGGATGATCTGAGCAATGAACGATCCTAAGGTAGATTGAGCGCGCGAGAACATTGTGATCCATCATGACGTCAGAAGTTTCGCACACGCTATTTTCAGACACAAGTTCTAACAGAATACTATAGGAAGGAATTAAGCTCTTAGACTTGATTTAGCACACTATGTCAAGGTGTCTGATTAACTGTGACGCAGTTTTCCGCTGATAAGTTTCTAGAGCCTTCCTGGGTTAAAAATTTTAGGATCATTGAGCTATTGCTCGTCATTTTAGTTATATTTGAGATCAAATTTGTGAAAAAGTACACCTAAGGCTACTAGCAACATTATCCCTAACAATTTTGATATGAAGCCATGATTCTGTTGTTAAATGAAATAAGGTAATGATGTAACTTTGCAAAGCTTAATGTGTGAAGCTTACTACACTCCAGTAGATCTATACTACTGTAGCCTACTTTTGAAACAAACCGTGTACTCATTTAAAACAGTAGCTAACGTTACACTGGGAAGTTTAGCTTAATTTTTTTTTTAAGTTTATTATTATTATTACTATTATTATTATTATTATTATTTCTAACAATATAATGTACATATTTTTCTGGTCATTATGTAGTCCTATATGTAACGCTAAAAGCCTTGTAAAAAATATTTATATCTTACGGTGCCCTGGAAAGGCATGGTCGGTTCACTTCAGTTTTCTCCAGGCGGCAAGGAAGTCGACCGGAAGTTGAAGTCGGATGCGTGCTGCCATCTTGTAGCAGAACTTCACTTGCGTTAGCATTCCCATTGACTCCCATTCATTTTGGCGTCACTTTGACAGCGAATAACTTTACATCTGAGGCGTTTAAAGACTCTGTTTGTCCATTATTTATTTCTAAAGATAGACGTCAATGTATAAAGGGCTCCATTACCTTCTATGTTACATTATGGCCCCGTAAAACCGTTTTTGTAAACATAGGCTAACGATTGCGTCATAACCACTCGACTCTCTTTCACATTACCGTACAGACAGGAGGAGAAGCTCGCAGGCAATTAACTTAATATGGCGTACTGGCGTTACATTTTAAAATACTATACAAAATAATTAATCAGAATACTTACTCCTGCTCACTCACGCCAAAGAACTCCCCGCTCAAGCTCACCGTCTCTGCAAGATGAACGATGGCAGTTTGCACGCACAGCTACTAGAAGATTTACATCTGTCAGACAGGTTGCTGACGTCGTCAAGCTTCGTTTGAGGCTGCGCGTCAGAAACGGAAGTGCTAAAAAACGCTAAAAATGGGCTTCACTTGTCTCAATTGAGTTCCAATGGGGTCGCTGTGTCCATTTCTTTTACCATGGTTTTCTCATGGTCACGGGTTTAATGCGTAAACAAACCGTAACCATAGCAACCCAGTGTTATAAAAAATGAATAAAACATTTTTATTAACATTAAAATTTTTATTTAATATTTGTATATTATTATTATTACTACTACTACCACGTTAACTTGTTAGGGCTAAATTTTTTATTGTTATTGTTATATATGCTTATTCCCCCTTCGATTTGTGTATCACTATAACGTTTTATATAATTATACTAGCATTTGCTAGCCTACCATATATTTAGCAAATAAACACCTGACGATTAAAGTTTAGAATTTATGATTATATTTATGCCCAGGTGTGATGATAAACGAGTGTCTTGTGTTTTCATTTTCAAATGAAACTATATAAATGATTAATTCCTCAACAAATCACTATAGTATTTATAATTATGATCTATTAATTAGCCAAAATAAAATTAAATATATTAAATTTAAACTACATTCCAGCAAAAATTCCAGTCAGCAAATTCAAAGCTTTAATGGCATGTTGAGCATTTACAGTACGCTATTATTTACCAAAATGTTCACTCTGTAAAACATCATAGCCCCATATCTGGTGGCCACAACATATTATCACATTCCCACGAGTTATTATGGCCACGACAAAACTAAGTGAACCGACCATGCCATCTCCTGGGCACCGTGATATCTGGGGTAGCATTCAGTTGCTGCTGTGTTCACATTGCACGAAAGATCGACAACAAGAGGTTACACTGCCGACAACTCTGAAAGGTCCGCAAACATTTCATAAAGTGAAAGTGACATAACATTTAGCCAAGTATGGTGACCCATACTCAGAATTTGTGCTCTGCATTTAACCCATCCAAAGTGCACACACACACAGAGCAGTGAACACACACCCAGAGCGGTGGGCAGCCATTTATGCCCGTGGAGCAGTTGGGGGTTCAATGCCTTGCTCAAGGGCACCTAAGTCGTGGTATTGCCAGCCCAAGATTCAAACCCACAACCGTAGGGTTAGGAGTCAAACTCTCTAACCACTAGGCCACGACTTCCCACAAGCCATAACCAAACCCACGTGAGAAGTTATAAGGAAATAACGCAAAATCACTCTGATATTGTGGACTCTAAGTCCTCCCCCAAACAAACAGTAACATTACGATGACTTACATAGCCTAGTTCTCCTGGGAAAATGTCATATACACAAATCGACGTACTTGAAAGTGAAAGCGAACATTTTGTTCATTTTATAATGAGCTTGTTGTCTACAAAAGCCCTAATAGTAATAAAAAAGAACATGCTATTAATATTTTGTCCTTTATAGAAAAATATGATTTACAGGAAAAAAAAAAACTAGTGTGTATGTATTATGTAATGCCCCAGTGACAGCTTTTGGAACTTTTTTTCTGAGAGTGTAGAAATCTGCAAAATTCTTTCTTTTTTAAGTTGGGCAAGTGAATGGCTGCTTTGACCAACAGTGATTTGTTTTGAAAATGACTTTTATGTGAGCAGTGTTTGAATTTATTGCCCAAATATTTTGCTATAAATGCATTGTGCTTGTTTCAGATGAAAATATCATCTGGTGCATCTAGTTTTTCACAGTTTGTGCATTAAAATTACTTTATACAAAAAATTATACAAACTTGACTGCCTCTTGATTCATCAATCATTTCTAAAGCTTGAAAAAAGATTTGGAAAAAGGTTTAGAAAAGTTGTAAAACTTGTGGATAAACTCACTCAAATAAATATATATTTTTTTTTTCACATGTTAAGTGGAAAAGTAAGTGAATCTGTAAAGTGGAGCACCTCTTTTATTATATTTTGTGACCAAATCTCACCAATTCTTCCCCCTCCCTAGTGTCCTAGTTGTCATCAGTCTAATGTGGGATTTTTGAATGGCCAGTGTGCGATCTGCAAGTCTTGCTCCAAATTGAAGAGGTCCGTGTTTCGGTTCTGCCTGGCATGTCAGAGAGAGTGGCCATGCGAATCTCCGCCCACGAGTTCCTGCACGCTTCCAAACTGTGCGCTCCGTGCTGCACTCCTCAGCAACACAAAAATCACTGACCCACACAGCTCGGCGAGAGGGTGTCCCTATTTCAGAGCCTGTCCAGGGTGCAAGGCCCTGCTTACACACAATGGAGAAGGCTGTCCCAACATCATCTGCCCTCACTGTTGCACACCCTTCTGTTTCCGCTGCCTCCGTCAACAGTGCCTTGGGCTGAGGAATATTGAAGCCCTTGGGATTCTTACAGATATATTGTCCCGCTTTCAAGATTATGATATAACTCCATGTAGAGTTGTGGACAACAAACAGAGTCTCACAGATGTTGAACTGTAATGAGGAAGTTTTGAACATATGATCTGTTAAATAGCATAATGCTAAAAAAATTAAGCTATAGCTATAAAAGCTATATGTGATTTATATAGGAATAACTGTTAAGCATGCTATTGAAAATACAGTTATTCTTGTATATGTTTAGAAAAGATAAGTCAAAAAAAAAAAAATAATGCTTCTTGGTTGATTTGTATATTTTATTAAGTCTCTTTTTTCAAATCTGAAATGCTGATTACTTTGTACTACATAGTAATATCAATAAATATCTTTAGAATGCTTAACCCTATTTAAATTAATTCAATCTTTCTGTTATTGCACAAATAGTACAAAAAAGCATTGTAATTTTATGTATGCCTTTAAGTAATCAATTAAATTTATTCAGTCGATTTAAACTTGACAATTACTGAAATGTTACACTACACTTGGTAAAATAGTCAACTTGAATAGGGTTTCCCAGCTTAAGATTTCCAAGGCAGTCACCAGGCCTACTACTTGGTTTTAGGGGAATTGGTCAAAACTCAAGATTAGGCTCAAGATTTATAGTTCAACCAAAAATATCAATACAACTTCAAGCCATTTTCTGACTTTTTTTATTCCAGTCTAATGAGAAACAGAATGTAAGTAGGCTAGTTATGAAAATCATTTGCTTGACACCATAGTCATTGCATTCACTTTCACTTTAGCTGTGGAAAAGGGTGGTTGATGCCATTCACAGAACAGAAATGATTTGTTTAAAAACTTGCAGCGTAGTTGAAGGAAAAAGAAGTCTAATGTGGCAGGAGACGGCGGGCAGAGGGCACACACATATATATGTATTTATAAATTAACATGATTTTACAATGATAATGTACTGATAATTCTGTCAAACTTTAATTAACAATTATTTCAGGCAAAAAAAAAAAAATCTCCCCCACTTCAATTCTCTCTCTCCAATCAGAGGTAAGAGGCTTGCGGGTTGAAGCTCAGTACAGCACGACCCAATCTGACTAATCTGATTAACTTAAAATTTAAGAGAGTTTAAGGATATACAAGGACCAAGACAATATGTGTGTCAATATGTGTGTCCATCCAGCACCTATGTTGGGGCAAAAGGTGAACTTCATGCTCTTACAGCTCTCTGATTAATATGAGCCAGCCACATAGCGTTTAATAGTGCTGCAGTCAAAGCTAAGCCAATACTGCCAGTGGGCGTATGGAGGGCCTTCTTTTAGGATCATTAATGAGGGCAGCTAGTGGAAGGATCAAGTGAAAGTGACATTCTAGAACACACCAAACCATTTACTTTAAAGGAAAATAATATGGTGGATAACACCATTATGTACCATTTCTTTTTTCTGTTTTTGATATTGCATTTATTAAATTAAAAACTAATTAAATTTAATTTAATAAATACAGTGAAAGCAATGATATTGTAAAATATTATTACAATGTTTTCTGTTTTAAATGTAAAATGCAATTTATTCATGCAAAGCTGAATTTTCAGCAGACATTAATGATATACTCCAGTCCAGTGTCACATGATCCTACAGAAATCAGTCATAATATGATTTGGTGCTAAAATTCAACTTTTGAGCATGCACTTTATGCATTCTTGCTGAATAAAATTACTAATTTCTTTTAAAAACATCTTACTATACCCAAAATTCTGAATGGTAGTATATAGATTGTACAATTCATAGAGAGAGAGAGAGTTTATATATATATTTGTTGTAGCTCCCTCTCTTGTTTCATACCTCCATCCTTTCATAATTTTGAATGCTGCTTCTTTTAATAACAGCTTGGTAACCCTGTAACCTTTCGTTCCAGTTTTCTCCTTTGAGCGCATCTATGTCTGACTTGCAAATATCAGACTGAAATGTAGCTTTTATGTCTAAGCAAACTCTAAGAAGAGTGGAACTAGGTTATGTTATAGGACATGTGTCACAATGAACAAAGAGTGAAAGAAAGAGGGCATTTTTACACTTAATTTGAAATGAGGATGTGTTACACTAATGTTTTAACACCATCATCTAAAACTCATTGCAGAAGTCTGGCATCAGTTGCCAGTTTTTTGCTTTTTTTTAAAAGAAAATAAGACTTTAGTCATGTCAGTAGCTTAACAGAATCTATTCATTCAACCTTAACAGTAGGGCAGCCATGTTAAACCATGTGTCCAGTCAAATCCCACTCGCTTATTTTAGTTACTGTTATCTTTCACTTTCATTAATCAAAGCTGACACAGCCAGAGTTGTACAGCCATTTAGGTGTCCAGATGACTGCCATATTGGCCAGTGCAACATAAACAAAAATTACAGAGTGCAGCTGAGGCAACAAGATGGAGCGGGACAGTACAGGCACAATGGTTACACTTTATTTTAAGGTGTCCTTGTTACAGTGTAATTACAAGTACTGAGTAATAATAATTAAATACATGTACTTACTATTAGGGTTGGTCTTAGGGGTACTTGCACATAATTATGCATAATTTATTGTTATAATAGTAAATACCTGTATCATGTATAACAGACACCTTAAAATAAAGTGTTATTGCTACAATCTGTAATGTTTGATGGTTCACTGCTGATCCCACACAGACAACGGGATCAAATCCTCAGCTTAATTAGAAAACCATCATACAACCTATCCATTTTAATATTAATCATGGGATTACATTCAACATGATACAGTCTGCCTAAACTTCCATTTACAGGTAGACTACAAACACTAATATTGGTTACAAATATATATATATATATATATATATATTAAAAAAAGTATTTCTACTTTAGATTGTAAGTCTGTATCTTGAATGTTACTGGACCTCAAGCTCATATGCACACTGAGGAGAGACGATGCCTTCGGCCATGTATGTCTGGATTAGGCTAAAGAGGGTTAAGAAGTCATTGCTTGGATTCCCGGCCTGCCCCTCCTTTCTCCTACTCGTTCCTTGTCGCTTGCTCTCTCTCTCTTTGCCTAAATCTGCCTATTCCCAGTAAGTCCCAGGACTCAGAGAGGCTCTTGTTCCAGTGGCTTCCCCCATTAAGCGCTCCAGATTGGGGCAGGACTCAGTCCAATAGAGGGCCTCCAACCTCCAGGGACCACAAACCAAAGATCAGCTCTCCATTTTAAAAAGAGAAAGGTGGATTTCTACATCTACATTTTTATACTATACTTTTAAAAGATGATGAGACAAAGGACTTTAAAAAAAAAGCTTCTCCATCTATTTTGAAATGGAATATCTGTCTTTTCTCCACCTTCGATCTGGACTTTTACATTTTTAATTTGGAATTTTTTATTTCTTATTGCTATTTCCTTCTGGAAGTGCTGTTCTGGTCCCTCTCTGGTTCTTCTCAGACTCTGTGATGTTCTAATGGGACGAGTACTCACCATTACTCTCAATTAGCCACACTTATCAGGTTAGCACATCTTTTGCTCTTTTACTAACAATTCTTTAATTAAAGGTAAAAGTAGTTTTCAATATTGAATTTGCTAGAGTAGTCCCTGAGGCTTAGAAGATTAGGACCTCCCTGAAGTCTGCTAAGTAATCATAGGTTGTTACAGCATAACGTGAATCATTTTTTTTCTTTGTATTGGATTTTGATAAATATTTTTTTTTTCAGTATTAAACTTAACAATGAATTGCATTTTATTATTTGTATTACTTTACTCGTCAAAAATAGATGAAATTTAGACTACCTTATTTTATTGGTCTTATAATGAAATGTCTGTCTGCTACTAAAGATGTAAATTCCTAATTATGCTGACTCAGCTAACATTCACTAGCATTCAAATATGGGTCTGTGTTATCCAGTAAAGAAATATATTTGAAATTGTATTGTCCATTTACTGTAATGTGCAGTCACTTAGAGTCTAATCACCAAAAATTTAACATTTAGTGGTTTTCTGTTAATGGTCAAATAATGTGACATCACAAAGTTACAATAAACTTGACTGAAACAAAATGTGATCCATGATAAGGTCATGAGATTCAAGCAGTCATTTCAAGCATCAAAGGATCATCTGACACTGGCACATTTATATAACAGGACACCCCTTCTGAAAAATGACCTTAATCAAAAAACACTTATTAGTAATCTTTTTAGTAGGGAGGAATATCTGGAGCTTTGTATCACAATAGCTATATTGCTAGATTTACATATTTAAGTATTACAAGGCAGGCCAAGGCAATCTTATTTATATTGCACATTTCATTCACAACGGTACAAATGTAATATTTACACAGATTGTGAAATTCCTTTAGCTGATGAAACGATTGTGCTGTAATGTCGTACATAAAAACTGACTGAGTAAAGTAAATGGGGGGGGGGGGGGGTGGGGGGTTGACAGTTCTCTAATATTGCAGACAGTAAAGATCTCAAACAAAGGTGTAGTGTGAGACTGACAGCAAGGTCCCGTGCAATCCTCTGTAATCCTGAGTTATTTCAGAGCTGGCTAAAAGTCCAAAGAATGAGAGTATGCCAGACCTAGTGGTTAAGAAATGATGGGTAGACGGGACATTTATACAGAATTTAGACAGAATGATAATGACATGAATTAGAGAGTGGACCCTTTTTAATTGTAATCTGCTTGGTGCTTGCTGAGCAATGCATAGAGAAAGAGAGGGAGGGAGGAATGGGCTGACAGCCGGGTACAAGTCGTGTGACACTTCACCCCAGCTCCACCTTTAAACACCAATGGCACATGAGTCAGGTGACCAGGCCTGCAGTTAGATATCTGAGGTCTCTAGGATCACAGTGGGAAGGACAGGATGGTAAGAGGGTTGAAGAACAAAACTCTTATTAGCAAACAACATTTCATTATTTATTAATTGAAGATGGCCTCTTATGTCATTCTATTAAAGAAAACATAGTATTATTTTATTAAAATAAACAAATAGGAAAATTTTAATATATTTAATCTGTTAATTATAAAATCTGCCTCATAGTAAAAACTAAGATAACTATGAGATAAAATTTAAAATAAGAATTGAAGTCACAATGTGAATTGACAAAAAAGATGTACAGTCACAAGTAGGAGAAATAGAGTCCTAATACTTTTTACTCAGAAATGGGCTTTTGTATTTTTCTGTAGGGGAACATAGGGGAAAATAGATCTACTCATTCATTTTATTTTATAAAAAATTGTATTACACTGTCGTTTGAAAGTTTTGGGTTGGTAAGATTTTAGGATGTTTTTTTATGAAGTTTGTTATGCTCATCAAGGGTGAATTTATTTAAGTAAAAACAGTATATTTGAAATATTTTTGCATTTTAAAATTCTATTTTGATTAATTTTAAAATGTAATTTATTCCTGTGGTGACAAAGTAGAATTTTCAGAAGCCATTACTCCAGTCTTCAATATCACATAATCACCCAGAAATCATTCTAACATGATGATTTAATGCTCAAGAAACTTTTTATTTTTATATTTTTATTTTTGTTATCAAATTTGAAAACAGTTGTGCTTATGAATATTTTTATGAGAACCATTAAACGTATTTTTTTCTAAATATTTTTTTGTAATAATGTAAAGGTCTTTATTGTCACTTTGGTTCAATTTAATGCATCCTCACTAAATTAAAGCATTACGATTTATTAAGTATTTATGTATAAAATCTTACTGACTTTTGAAATGCAGTATAGATCTATTGACCTTGGTACCATAATCAGTTATATGACCCTGTTGCTGACGTTGGAGCCAGTGTTACACTCTCACATCACTACTGCATATAGTAAACTAGAGATCTTAACTTTGTCTTTTTCTCTTGTTTTCATCCCTTTTCTTTTTTCCCCTCTTTTCCTCTCCGTCTCTAAAACAGACCGTGATGACTGGTTATTGTGCAATAGTTTTGGGCTAGTGCTCCTTAGTGGGTAGAACCCAAATTGAGAGCTGGGTGTTTTGGGTGTGTGTGTGTGTGTGTGTGTGTGTGTGTTTAACCAGCCTTTATACTGTAGCTAACCAAATATTCACACAATACAGGGCAACACCTTTCAGTGGCACCTGCATTTCATTGTCCCAGACAATTAACAGTAAATCAAAAATAAAATGGATGACCACAGAAACTCTAGCTTACTTTGCCATTCCCACCACCCACGATGGCCACAGTCTAGTGCCGGAAAGAGACGACGAAAAAAAACCTCAAAGCAAAAAGTGAAAAATCCTGATGGCTCATTGTGTCCTGTGTCCTCGACCCCAGTACTACGCAGCCACAGCTGGTGGGGCAACTGTTTTCTCCTTTCTCTCGTCATGCTATCATACTTGCCCTGTGAGGCCTGGGGCACCACTTTCAAAATTGCCATTGTAGGACCGTGGACATGTGACCCCATGCTCTCCAAAGCCCTGCCAGATCTGGCTGCACGGTTAGCCATGAGCCGAATAAACAAAGACCCCGACCTCAACAAGGGCTACTGGTATGATTACACACTAATAAATGAGGATTGCTCCAGCTCGAAAGCCCTGGCACACTTTGCTGACCTGGAAGGCTATGGTTCAGCCTTTCTTGGACCGGCAAACCCTGGCTACTGCACTGCTGCTGCGCTGCTAGCGAAGAATTGGAACAAGGGCATCCTGTCCTGGGCTTGTCTGAAGGCTAACATGGATGAGGGAATGTATTCCACCTTCCTGCGGCCGCTCCCATTGTCTTCTCGTGTGCTCCTCTCCGTGCTACGCTTTTTCCGCTGGGCACATGTTGGGATTATAACAGCAGAGAACGACATGTGGGAAGCGACTGGGCATGAACTGGCAGCTTCCTTGCGTGCCCTTGGTCTGCCAGTTGGTGTGGTTGTTACCATGGAAACGGACAAGGAAGGGCCACGGCGAGCACTAAAGACAATACGGGAGACCGATCGAGTGAGGGGTGAGTTCTATCATACTGTAAAAAAAATATGTAAAATGTATGGTAAAAAAAACTATCTGCAGCTGTGGTTGCAAGACATATACTGTAAAAAATACAGTATACCAACCTACTGATGTACTAAAATCTGTTTTGTACCGTTGTAATACAATGATGACCACCTAGAGCTGGTGGTGATGAAAAAGTCACATGATGAACCAAAGCAGCATCTAATATAAAAGGTGCACCGTGTCATTCACACAAACACTAAACACCATCATGGTAACACGAAACTGAAATAATGCAATAAACCCTAATGTACATAACTGATAACAAAACAAAACCTAGAAGAAACAGTTATTTAAGAAAAAATTCATTTTAAATGTAACACAGGGAATTATGGGAATATCAATTTATTTCTTTAGTGTTATTCACATTCTTTTTCACTTCCAAAAATGGTATACTACTGTAAAATTACATTTAATGCCCAATACAGTCATTCACTGTATATAATACATTTAACAGGTTTTTACTGTAGCATTTTTACAGTCTTTTACCATTAAATTCACAGTCATTTTTTAAATTGCAGTTATGTTTGAATTATATTTAAAGGGGTCATCGGATGTTAAATTCACTTTTACAAGTTGTTTAAACACATAAGAGTGTATTGGCAGTTTGTGTACACATCTACCATGCTAAGACTTGTCAATTTTGATTTCATGCCGACTTTAAGTATGCCACTTAGTACTGTAAGACTTTGAAATGTGCAAATTAAAATACACATGAAATCAAAATTTACTATATTTATTTTGTCAGCGCACATTGCTATTTTTGTGGTGAACAATTCATCCGTGCAAGTCAATCCACAATTTTTTTTGGTTTGCCTACGTAAACTTTAATACAAATCTGAGAATGCTCCTCCCCTCTAAAACGACGGACCTTCTGTGATGAAGTTAGTCTGACCTAAGGCATGAGCCTAAGCATGCCCCTCCAACTGTCAGTGCCCTGTAAGCATTGACAGCATGTGGAGGAAAAAACACGTAACTTACAGAAATGGCGAGGAGGTGAGTGTTAGGATGTGGTTCTCCTGAAACCCTATTTTCAATCCCCAAAACACCCTGGTTGCAGTCAAAATGGCTAGATTTTTTTGCATTTCTAGGAAGGAGGGAAAAATAATAATATTCTCGCTTGAATGTGACTGCTCAACAACTGACTGCAAACTTGAGTTCAAATCTGCCTCCATTTCTGAATGAAACGCCTACTTTATTACATTCAATCAGTTTGCGGTAGAAAAACAAACAAACCACGCCCTCTGCTTTCCTCATTCAATATACCATTTCTCTCGGAAGTACTTCAAAATATGGAAGTAAATTGGGTCGCAAACCTCCGGTTAGTGATTGAGGTGTGTTGTTGCTGGATGTAATAATGAACATAGCAGTCATCATTTATTCCTGACATCTTATAAGTGATTACGTTTGTTTGTGGGAATGCGCCCCAGATCTGCCTAATACATCTATGTTCATACAAATCATTCATGATCCAGCTTCACTTACAACAGATGTGAGTATAAGGGTTTTTTTCATTAATTTTTGCAATTGTCTTTACTAATAACTTGTTAGTTAGCACGTTCTGCGGCTAAAGTAAACAGTCTCTCCAAGCATGGCTGGTCATCCCACAGAAGAGAGGGGCGGGGTGAGCAGAGCTCATTAGTGTTTAAAGCAACATGTATCAGAACGGGTTGATGTCTGCAGAGCTGATTTTGACAAAGTAAAATGGGTGTTGTTTTACACTACCATTGAGAAATTTTAACCAAAGACTTTTCATTAAGACCCTAAAGAATCATATTAACTTGTGGAAAATTGGGATCCGATGACCCCTTTAAAAATGTAAATATCAATTAAAATTTGACATTTAAGGCTGCTTCAATTTAAGTCGATTAGTGGTTTCAGTTAATATAATCTGCTTCTACATCCTTAGATATACTGATATTAAATTAAAATTCAATCTATAATTACTGTTTGAGAATGTAATCTATGATAATTCACAACATTTTTTTAATTGTACTTATTTTCATAGTTAATTTTTTTAATAATTTTTTTTTAATGATTAAAAACAATTAAATGCAATTTTAGTGTCCTTTTCCTTTTCCAATCCAAATTAGGGCAGGCAATTTATAAATATAGATTTTTTTGCATATCTTTTTGTGTTATATCTCTCATTGTGTTTTAATAATTATTAATTATTTTATTTATTCATGAGTCCTCTTTGCACTTTCCCATTTTTTTATTCCTCCCTCTTCTTTTTCTGTGTGCAGTTGTCATCATGTGCATGCACTCTGTTCTGATTGGTGGAGAGGAACAGTATCAGTTGCTAACTACAGCAATGGACATGAGAATGATTGACCGAGGGTACATCTTCATTCCTTATGACACCCTCCTGTATTCACTGCCATATAAAAATGTGAACTATCCAATCCTGGCCAATGACACCAAACTGCGACGAGCATATGATGGGGTCCTGACAATAACCATGGACCAAGGGGAACAAAACTTCTATGAGGCCTTTAGTGCAGCGCAGGAATCCTACGACATACGTACCAGCACACCACCCGAAGAGGTAACTGGCAATCGGTCTGAAAAATAATCAGTATGAACTTGTTTTAGTGCTTACAACTAGGTATCATTCTAAACTAGCAATACAGGGATGGGAATAGGACGATCTATAGTTATGTAGAAAGCATCTTTGTCACAGTAGGAAATTGTGCTCTGTGTTTTCATTACTCATTGCTGAGTGTGTGTACTAGAATGGGTTAAATGCAAACACTGTGAATACACACCTGAATCAGTGGGCAGCCATTTTTTGCTGAGGTGCCTAGGGAGCAATTGGGGTTCTGTGTCCTCCTCGAGTACACCTCAGTCATTGGTATTGAAGGTGGAAGAGAGAGCTGTAGATTCACTCCCCCACCTATAATTCCTGAGTCTCGAACCCACAAACTTCAGGTTACAAGTCCAACTCTTTAAACATTAGGCCACGACTAAAACTACTACCAAATAAAAACTAAATAAATAAATAAAAACTACTAAAACTTTTATTATTTGATTTCATTTTCTATGAAAAATAGCTTAGAATCCCATTACGATTCATAATGTTATTTGTTCCATTTTTAAAGATTTTTTTTTTCTTGGCAGGTTTCTCCATTCTTTGGGACCATCTATAACATGCTCTATTATACAGCCAAGGCTGCAGAGCAGAGCCGAGTTGCGAGTGGAGGGCGCTGGGTATCGGGTGATGCACTGGTTAAAAATGAGGGAGGTTTTGAATTCAATGGCTTTAACCAGCGGATATCGGCAGGTACAGATGGAGAAGGAATGCAGGCCCGCTACGCTGTCCTTGATTCAGATGGCTCTGGGTCCAGCCTACATCGCACACACGCCCTGGAAGCATCGCACACACATGGGAAATATGGAGGGTTGAAGTTCCTGGGGAAATCGATTCATTTTGCTGGAGCGTCTCCGAGCACTGACTCAAACTGTTGGTTCAGTCCTTATGTCGCTTGTAATGGAGGTGAGAAAGCAAACATTCTTGTACCACATACATTTTATTAGCTACAATATATTTAACCAATGATTCTGTCTGTTGTTCTTTTCCTTTCATTGCAGGATTAGATGGAGTGACCATTTTCTTCTTTTTTCTCTTGTTCTGTGTGTTTTTAAGTGGAGCAAGTGTATTATTTCTACATTTAAGGTATGAATTGAATTGGCTGAGTTGCAACAAACCACCTTGTATTGAATATGTTTATTGTATTACTGATATATCTGTTTGTATGTTTCCAGGAAATATGGGATGGGGTTATTAGGAGCATTTGGTGGAGGAGGAAATGGAAGCCCCACTAAGATAATACTGACACTGGATGACTTGGTCTTCATCAACACCACACTCAGCAGGAGGGTCAGTCATAAATGTTATCTCTCTCTGTCTTGCTCAAAGACTTCTTTATTTGTGTCTCTCTCACTGTTCATTTCTCTCTCTCTGTGTGTGTGTCTCTGTAGAAGCTGAATGAGGAGAGTATGGTAATAATTTAATTAATTTAATATAATTTTGTTGTGTGATCTGCTGCAAGTGTGATGACTCTCATTCTCGCTCTTACTCAGATGTTTGTCTGTGTTTTTCACATTCTCCGTTTCTCTCCATTCTTTCTGTAGAAGCTGAATGAGGAGAGTGCGGTGAAGAGTCAACAAGATCTTAAAACCCCTCGCCACTCAGTTTCAGGACGCAGTTACATTGCGTCAACTCCTGAAATGTCCAACGTTGCTGTATTTGAGGTGTGTGAAATCTGTGCTTTTTTGTTTACAGACATACAGTTTTAGTACTGTATGAAGCAATATCACACAAAGAAAAGTCTGAATTTGTACTGAATACCAGAAGGTCTGGTCTGATGTGCTGATATTCAGTACAAAAGCATGATTCCATTTGTGGTATTGCTCATATAAAACAATTCAATAAACAGTAAGTTAATAGTTAATAGCTAATTCTGTATATTTTTTCCCCCAATGATTTGCAAGATTAACTCAGAATTGTGAAATATAAATTCACAATTTTAAAAAGAACAGCCTGTCCAAGATAAAACATTTAAAAAGGGTAATTGCAACTTTTCATCTCACAATTCTGAATTTTTTTTATAAGCATTTTTGTATTTCTCACAATTTGTATAATTCTCCTCATAATTGCGAGTTTATATCACACAATTGCCAGTTCTACACTCAGTTTTAAAATTGGCAGTTGCAGGAAAACATCTTGAAATTAGATTTTTTTTTCATAAGAATTGAATGTTTATACCTCGCAAAATAAAGTCGGAATTGTGAGACATAAACTGTGAACTGTGAGATACAAAGTTGCAATTACCCTTTTTCTTTTTTATTCAGTGGAGAAAACAAGCTTCCATTAGGTTTTTCACTTCTTGCTCCAAGCTCACTAATTTACATTTTTTAGCTTTTAATAACCTGTTCATCACTGCAGGCAAAATACACTAACAGTCAAATTAGAGGTATGTAGTATAAAGTAGCCTGTATATTAATATGAACAACATACAGCTATTGTTTGTACTTCAGTTGTTGAGGGAAAAGTATTAATACTGTACAGAATTAGCAGCAGAAAGTTTATTATTTCATTTATCTAATTTAAATGAAATACATAAAATCTGGTGCGGAAAAGTTGAAAAACAAGATTTTATGTGAGCCTGTGGAGATGTGTTCAGTTGTATTATTCTGTGCTGTCAGGGTGACTGGGTCTGGCTGAAGAAGTGCCCCTGTGGAGATTCAGTTTCAGAAATCAGTGAAAGCGCTCAGACCATCTTTATTAAGGTAATAGAGAAGTGAATGAAGTGAATGAAAGTTAATAATTCATTGTATAACTTACAACTTGTGGACAGGTTTTGAAATGAAAAACTGAACACTTTACTCACCTTCCCATCCTGACTTTTTTCATCTCTTTTTTGTTGTTGTTGCTTCTGCTTGTCCTCCTCTTCTCTCTTTCTAGCTGAGAGACATGCGTCATGAGAATCTGAACCTGTTTCTGGGTCTGTTCTTGGATACTGGCATATTTGGCATTGTTACGGAGCATTGCACCAGAGGCAGCCTGGAAGACCTGCTCAACAACGAGGAAATGAGACTGGACTGGATGTTCAAATCCTCTCTTCTCCTTGACCTGATCAGGGTGAGGAATTTAGGACTGAATGAATGCATAAATTAAAGGATAAGTAAAAACAGCTCAGTAAGAAGATGAAGATATTGATTAAACTATTGAACTGCCAAAGATGTCACTCGCTCCCATCTCCTCATGCTTTTCTGTCACCTCTAAGGCATTTTTTTAAAATCTTTTCCTGCCAGGGAATGAAGTACTTGCATAATCATGGGATTATTCATGGACGCCTGAAGTCAAGGAACTGTGTGGTTGATGGTCGGTTTGTTCTGAAGGTGACGGATTATGGCTTCAGTGAAATCCTCAACTGTCAAAACATCATCCTGGAGGACACCAAACCAGAGGGTACATGTAATACATGTGCACATTGCTAAACCATGAGATGAGAATTATGACATAGAAGTTCTCATCATCTCCTCTTGCTTTTTTTTATATATATATATATATTCAGTATTTCTGATCGACTTTAATCTCTGTATCTTTGATACAGATGAATTCTGGACAGCTCCAGAGATCCTGCGGGATCCTAAACTGAAGAAGAAGGGGACGTATGCAGCTGATGTATATAGCTTTTCTATTATCATGCAGGAGGTGATCTCTCGCTGTGCGCCCTTCTGCATGTTGGATATGCCTCCTGAAGGTTAGACACTCTCATATACCACTATATAATCACATACCATTCAGGTTTTCTCCTAGTCAATGGAAAAACTAAAGATGGCAGTGATTTAATGCAGTTGGTTTGGAACAATTCAGATATGGATACAGTTTCACATAAGATGTGAATGCTCAAGTTGTGTATTTCTGCGGGCAGAAATCATAGATAAGGTGCGCTGTCCTCCACCGCTGTGCCGACCCTCTGTGTCTGTGGATGAAGCGCCGCTGGAGGTGATTCAGATCATGAAGCAGGCCTGGAGTGAGGAGCCTGACAAGAGACCCACGTTTGAGGAAATCTTTAGACAGGTGCTCTCTCTTTCTCTCTCTTTCTCAAGCATACACATCACTTTACATACACACACACAATATAAAAAATACAGGAAAAAAACACTTTTTTCTAACTTGCAGTTTAAGAATGTGAACAAGGGAAAGAAGACAAATATAATTGACTCAATGTTAAGGATGCTGGAGCAGTACTCCTCGAACCTGGAGGATCTGATCCGAGAGAGGACTGAAGAACTAGAGGTTGAGCGTCAGAAAACAGATGCTCTTCTAGCCCAGATGCTGCCCAAGTGAGTCCTACTTCAGATGTTTAGATTGATTTTCACATTTCTTTTGTTTGTCATAATGCCACTCTGTCTTTCAGATCTGTGGCCTTGGCATTAAAGACAGGGAAACCTGTGAAGCCGGAGCACTTTTCAGAAGCCACTCTGTATTTCAGTGATATTGTGGGCTTTACCACCATCTCTGCTCTGAGTGAACCTATCGAAGTGGTTGATCTGCTTAATGACCTCTACACACTTTTTGATGGAATCATTGCAATCCACGATGTCTACAAGGTTTGCATTAGCTTTTTATTTTTTATCTTTCTTTAATACTGTTGTGGAAATTGAATAGATTCTTTTAAGATCAAAGCTGATCTCAGAAAAAAAGCTATATAAGCTGTCACTTGGTACACCTTTGTGCCTTACTTAGTATCAAAGGTTCATATATGTGCAGTAAAGTTGCATATTAGTATTTAAATGGTACATTTTTAGTAACTTTTGAAAGGCTAACACATCCAGTTTTTTAGAGTGGTGTTTGAGTGAATCATTTGATGGGACATTCTTTTAAAGATTTTTATCTTGTGAAATAAATGAAAACAATAAATTACTTAACAATATAATATGATATAATATTACATCATTTGAGATAATATAGGGCATACAAACAGTTTAGCATTTTGCCAGAAAGATTTTAAATGATACATACAGGTGGAGACTATTGGAGATGCGTACATGGTGGCATCAGGGGTTCCCAACCGTAACGGTAACCGTCACGCAGCAGAAATGGCCAACATGTCTCTGGACATTCTTCACTGCATCGGAACATTTCAGATGAGGCACATGCCTGATGTCAAAGTCAAAATCCGCATTGGACTCCATTCTGGTAAGAAACGCACAAAACACATACCGTATTTCTCGGACTATAAGTCGCACCTGAGTATAAGTCGCATTAGTCCAAAAATACGTCATGATAAGGGAAAAAAAAACATAAACGTCGCACTGGACTATAAGTCGCATTTATTTAGAACCAAGAACCAAGAGAAAACATTACCGTCTACACCCGCGAGAGGGCGCTCTATGTTTTCAGTGTAGACTACAGGAGAACTGAGCAACATAGAGCGCCCTCTCGCGGCTGTAGACGGTAATGATTTCTCTTGGTTCATTTCTCTTAGTTCATTTCTCTTGGTTCATGTCAAATTCATTTTGATAAATAAGTCGCACCTGACTATAAGTTGCAGGACCAGCCAAACTATGAAAAAAACTGCGAACATTCAAAAGTTTGGGGTCTGAAAGATACATTTTTTATGTTTTTAAAGAAGTCTCTTGCTCTTTATCAAAACAATTTCAGTTTTACTATATGTTAAAAGGTCATATGTTACTGTGTTAGTAAAGCTGAATTTTCAATAGCCATTACTCCAAAATCAGTACATTCAGAAATCATTATAATATGCTAAATTTATAGCTTAAAAAAAATCATATTATTATTAGTGCTGAAAACAGTTGTGCTGTTGAATATTTTTGTTGAAACTGCTAAATTTTTTCAGGATTCTTTGATAGCTAAAAAGTTTAAAAGAGCTTTTCTTGGAAATATTAATCATTTGTAACACTTTTAAAGTCTTTATTGTCACTTTTGATTAGTTTAATAATTTATTAAATTAAAAATAAATTAAAGGCTTAATTACCTTTTGAACTGAATTGAACTTTTGAATGAAAATCTTCATAATGCATGCAAATGGTTAAACACTATTGCAGCCTTTTAAACCTATACATCTAACAAAGCCATAAGAGAGCCAGTATTTTCATATTATGTCAAGAGTACAGTTAGACCAGTTTGTCCATGTACTTTACACCCTTAAATGAAATGCATCATCTCATAAACTTAAAAATCAAACACATAATTTCTCTCCTGAATGTAATGTTCATTGATAAAGATGGTCTTGTCTTACACTATCAACATTGTGCTAAATGTAAAAACGTATTTACACTTGATCCTCTGATGGCTTTGTATTTCTAGAACAAGTGAAATGTAAATCCTGGGCATCATCCAATTAACAGATTCACCCAATTAGTTTGCATGATGTTGGCTCTTTCCCCCACCCTACAACTCAGCAGAGATCACATGGTGCTCACACAGGTGTGACTGACACAGCATGTAATTCTATGCGGTTGCTAATGTGCTAACTAATATTTCATGTGAATGTGACAGGTCCAGTGGTAGCAGGTGTAGTTGGGTTGAAGATGCCTCGGTACTGTCTGTTCGGGGACACAGTAAACACAGCCTCCAGAATGGAATCCACAGGGTTGCGTGAGTACACTTATGTGTTTCATATGCATATACATCAGCACGTAGTAAAAATCTAAACGTTTGTGGCTGTTGCTGAAGTTGTGATTCCAGGAATTGGTCTTTGGCTAAGGATCAGTTTGAAGACTCAGTGGTTAGTACTGTGTGTGTGTGTGTGCTGATCAGAGAGTGCATGTCACTGAGAAGCTGAGAAGGCTTAAATTGCAGAGTTCCCTGTAAGCTCTTAAGAGTATAAGCCAAATTAGAAAGAAAATTCTGCTTTAAAGCTAATGTCCTCTTAGAACTCCTCCGCCTCGACATCACCCTGAACTGTTTCACCTTTAATCAGACCTTGTGCCACATTTATCTCAGAACATTTACTTCACCTTTAGAACATGTTTCATGTTGAAGAACATGGAAGAATGTGTAAAAAATGATTACTAGTTACCAGTGTCTAAAAATATACACTATCGCTCTAAAGTTTGGTTAGTTCATTTTTTAATTAATACTTTTATTCAGCAAAGTGACAGTAAAGACATTAATAATATCCCAAATGTTTTCTGTTTCAATTTTTTTTTCCATTTGTCAATAAATCCAGGAAAAATGTTTTACAGTTTGCACAAAAATATTAAGCAGCACTGTATTCAAAATACTAATGTTGAGTAATTGTGGCTGAAAAATTTGCTTTGTTTGACTTAATTAAATATGTAAATATATTAAAATAAAAGAGCAATATTTCGTAATATTACTGTTTTACTATATTTTTATCAAACAAATGCAGATTAGGAGGCTTTCCTCCCCAAAAAATCTTACCGACCACAACATTTTTAATTGTTGATAAAATTTTAGTTGAAATATCTCAAAACTATTATTATAAATATTATTATATTGCTGAAGTTTTTTTATTAGGTTTCAAATTCAATTTAAATGAAATAATTTATGTTTTCATATGTTAGGCCACACACACTAAAAAAATCACACATCTACTGCTATGTGTTTTTACCTACACAATGAAATGACTAAAACGCAGTTGTTTAATTAATTAATTAACAGAAGAATGACATTATGTCTTGAGTGACGTAATATGCCCAGTGTTTCAGTTTTAATATGTATCAGAGAGTGAAAAAAAAAAAAAAATGTATCAGAGAGTGAACAGTCAAGCAGTTATGGACATACTGCCATCTGGTGGTTTCTCAAGAAACATCATCACTTCTAAGTGGAATTCTGCTTGATACAGTATGTTCTTGATGTCCTGAGTCTGTATGTTCGCACGAAACTAATAGGGGAGAGCAGGGGCGAAAGTACCATTTTTCAGAAAAACTTCATTTTAAAAGATAATGTTGTATACAGAGATATATTTCTGCTGTGGCCAGTAACTCAGAAGTGTGGTCTAACAATACCAGGTGGTATTTTGTAGAAATGTAGAAAGACTTCAGTATAATTTCACTTTGAACATAAGTTGAACATTGTTACTTTCGACCCCATCGGTTGGGAAGAAAGTAACACACAGGTGGGTCAAAAGTAACACAACAATATAAGCTAGATTGTTTTCTGTTAGTCTTATTTTTCGTAAGTATACCTGATTGTGGCCTTGTTAATAAATAACTGCAAACATATTTTGTCCTTTATCTTTGCAAAAAAATTATTAAATTACATTTTCATATTTTCATTTAAAATGTAAGTTTAAGTTTCATCAGATGTCTTAAAACCTGACTGTATTTTTTTTATTGTACATTTCAATGTATTTTATATAATAATAAAAAATTCTACAGAATGCACAATATAAAATTTTTATCACATTAGCATAATAAAAAAACTCTAAACAGGACTATTTATGTTTCCATCCAGTTGTTTTTATGCATAAATTGAAAATGTGCATTAAAACATCTGGAAACACTGCAAATTCACAGGTGGAGGTGTAAAGGCTAAGATATGGCTAAAAACTAAATATAAATGTGATGTAGCAGCTGCCCAGAGAGAGATGTTCCTCTATGTCCAGAAACACCCTCTCAAAAACATCTGGATAAAACCAGACCTCTGTCTGTCTTTCTGACCCTAACTAAGACATATTCTTTTGGTATAATATGACATAAACATTTGTAAGAAATGATGCAATACACAGAAATTAACAATATAGCTTGCACTGGAACAAAATAAATACTTTTTGTGACTGTAGCGGGACAAAAAACTGTTACTTTCCGACAGGAACCTGACATTTAAACTCGATTTAATTTTATATAAAAAAAATTTGAAAATGCAAACTTTAGGATGTGTTAAAACACTAAATAACCTGTAGATTGATCATTACTTTGACACATGAAACAAGAAAAACAACACGACTAATAAAAAAAAATTACCGCTTCAACAATTTACTTTTTGTACTCGAAAACAGTTTTACGGGCCTAACTTCCAGAAACGATGAGGAAATCACATGATATTTCTCAGCTCCATCAAGGATTGCATGCTGAACATGTTGTCATAGCTGGGAATGCAAATACAGAAAGAGGCTCGGAGAAAATCGCTTTGTTACTTTCGTCCCGTGTTACTTTCGCCCCGGTTCTCCCCTATGGGCAATGATCAAGTGTTGTTTAGTTTGTAACACTTTTTATTGTAATATTAATTAATTTACTATGTTTTTCTTAATTGTTTTGTCCCTGTTTTAACAGCTTACAGAATTCATGTCAACCAGAGTACTGTTGATGTCCTGAACAATCTCAAACTTGGCTACAAAATAGATGTTAGGGGTAGGACAGAGCTCAAGGTATGCAAACACACACACACAATGCACAACTATGGTCAAATGCATTATCCTATTAATACTAAAAAGTAAAATAATTAAATATTGTGATGATTATATAGCAGATATATATTTCTAGAATGCATCTGTCCCATAGTTCTGGTATAATTTTTAAGAGTCAATGTTGTCCCTATTATGTTTTTATCAAACGTTGAATCTCTTTATCAAGAAGATAACAGTGTTAATGAAGACCACTGTTTTTAAAAAGATTTATTTTTGGCATTTTCACCTTTATTACGATACGACAGATCAGAACTGACAGGAAGCGAGGTGGGAGAGAGATGGGGACAGGATCAGGAAAGGTCCTTGAGTCGGGATTCGAACTCTGGACACCCGTAGCACAACAGCTCTTCCCACAAATCTATCAGCGCAGATGAAGACCACACATGAGATGATACATGAGACATGTTGTGTGAAGAACAAATCAAGGCAACTGCCTTCTGAATGCTATAGCTATAAAATTAACAACAGAAGAGACAACAATTATATTCAAAAATGTTTAAAAGTTTTATGTTCTACATTTCAATCGCCATCTTTTTCACCATAAAATGTTATTACACACAATAATGGAAATTACTCTATGGTAGAAAGGTTCAGGACATTCAGAAAAAAAGAAAAGAAAAAAAAAACATAATTCTTCACTGTTGCACATATGTCAACCCTTAGGCATAGCTAGTATCAAATTACACGAAATAGTGTGAGGAGGAAAATGTTTAAAGAAAGGTTTTGTTTTAGCATTTGCCAAGAAACCTCCTGGGGTCACACATGACACTGAATGCCTCTTAAATGTCCTGAAACCTCATTCTCTATCAGGGTAAAGGTGTAGAGGAAACATACTGGTTGGTTGGGAGAGATGGATTCAACAAGCCGTTACCTGTACCGCCAGACCTTACTCCTGGGTAAATAAAAAACAAGTTGTATATGTATGTACTTTTGGGCAAGATATCTGTAATTTAGGGAGTTAATAACTTTGGTTATCTTGCCATAAAGGGCGAGCAACCATGGTATCAGCTTGGATGAGATTCCAATGGACAGGCGGCAGAAATTCCTGGATCGACAAAAGAGGATGGGGAATTGAGGTAGAAACATTTCAGTTATTTCAGTCATATTTTTACTTTATATTGGTTGATTTCAATTTTCTACTTAATGAATAAAAACAGTGTTTACAGTTCACTGAAGTTTACTAATGTAGTTACTGTTGCATCCTATACATGTAATGTAAGAGTAACTAGTTTTTGTTGTTTTTGTTTTTTGAAAAGTCAGTGGGGTCTACTGTTGCTATGGACTCCACTGAATATATTTTGTGTTCTACAGAAGAAAGAAAATATAACCGGCTTGCAATGACATATGGCGACAGAATTATTTCTTCATTTTTGTGTAAAATATCCCTATAAGCCATGCAACTTAAGGTTGTTAAACTTCTATACTCATGCTGTTTTGTTTCTTTGCCTTCCAATAGGTTGTGATGCACGTTTCTGAACCAGTCTATCAAATATAGGAGGAAGTGGGGCAAGGAGATGAAAGGGGTGAACTGAGGTGTTCAACCCCTCGACTAGCCTTTTCTACTTGATTCATTCCTGAAAAGAGTGGAAACGCTCACTAGGACATCTGACAAGAAGCAAAAACACTTGACCTCTGAATGCCAGTCCATCAAAACCATCAGCTAAACGAGATGACATACAGCTGCTTCGGATGGTCACAGAGGACTTTTTAAAAACTGTATATAGTTTATACATGCAGTTCATCCAATACCAAATTAAAGACAGTGCTGAGATAACAGTTCATCTCTGCAGTTATGCGATCGCTCCAGTTATTCCACTGCTGCAGAGAGATTTCTTTTTCTTTATTTCAAAATTTTTAAAACAAACAAACAAAAACAAAACAAAAAAACTGATGGAGCTTATTTCTAATGACACCTGACCATTTAGTTATAATTCAGTGGAAATAACACCAATAATATCCATGTATTGAAATTATTTAAAATACTGTGTTGATTTTTTTTTCTAGGAATGTCAGGCTTTGAAAAATAGGTGTTAGTTCAAAAAATAACTTCTTCACATTCTTCACATTTTCTTTTTGCAAATGCTTGCATTCAGTTTAATTTCATGTGGCACTGTTTGGGCTTTCTGGAAACTGAAAAGCATTCAGAGCAGTTTTCACGGCCACCTCTTTCAAGTTCAAGGTTATATGGCAGAAAATTATTTGGTCTCATTGGTCAATTGTCCTCTTTGAGTTAAGAAAAGAGATACATATAAAAGGAAACTCGTGTGCTGAGACTCGAATAGTCTTTTTTTATAATAGCATGGCACCTGATCCTGATATTCAACACATTCCATGCATTATATTCTGATGTCAAACCCTGCTGATATCAAAAGTACTGACATGCAGTCTATTATTACCATAGAGAAAACATGAGATTTATCCTCAGCACTACTTCGCCTGCTCATGCACTCAGTAAATGTAAGTGCCCCCTAAAAGGGGTATTATGCTTCATGACAGAGGGAATTTTAAATGTGTGGTATGGATATCGTCATTAAGATAGGAGGGTTCTGGCGCCTGTGGCTGTCCAGGATGACGTTTCAGTCACCTGATACCTAAACCACAATCTATGGAACTACAGTCATAGCAGGATGTAGCTGAATTTCAATTGCAATCTCAGCATTTTATCTTGTTGTCTGTGTAACTGTAAATAAAAGCTGGTTTTAGTGAGTGTGTAGATGTTTTCTTAGTATTTACTGCACACATGTGCTTATTTAGCTCCATAAGTGAACACAGACTAGGCTACCCTTCCTAGAAACATGACTTCTTCTATTGTTCTCATTTGGATAAAAGCGTCTGCTAAATCATTAAATGAAAATGTAAATGTAATGACATTTAAATTAGATAAGTAGCTGAAATACCTTTCCACTGCACTGAATTTTTTCTTTTTTTTTTTTAAATATCAACAGCAAGAAGGTCATAGGATTTTCTCAGACATCATATCTTTTATTTGTCTGGACAGTTTGAAATAACATGTCAGTACGAAGTCTTCTAGCACATCGGAGTAACAAATATAAAGTACAAACATGTTTCTCGTATACACTGGGCAAGAGTTACAGGTACAGTGGGGCAAAATAATTTCAAGAGACAAAAGATCCTATAGTGTTAATTCTGACAAGATTTTATTATTAGGCTATTATTTGAAACATTTAAAAGAGTTGCATATCCGTGTGATTTTAAAAGAAGGAAATGCATCTCTGTTTTGTGTGCATATGTCAGGGCTAATATGACTGATTGATAAAGACGCGCGGAGGATTGGGTGTCAACTCGCGCTCGGGTGACTCGAGTAAACGGAGTCTGAGCTGAATTATAATTCGCCAAGAACTAGGACATGGTGGCTCCGCCCACCTATCACTAATCAGCTCGTTGATTGGGTAAAGATACGCAAGTGAGGCGGAGTCTATGGGTGTGTCATGAAGCGTGACCAAACTATGATTGGCTTTCGCTTCTTTCCATCAGAATCCGAATAGCGGCTCCTAGAGTCAAACCACATTTTACACATTAAGTAACTGTTTCTGGTAAAGTGTCGCTGATACTAAGAGAGGATAAATAATAACATGCCCTCCTTTGTCGCTGTTTTCAAACTGAAGAAGTTTAAATGGTCCTTCAAGAGAGCAAACCAGAGAGAAATAATTTCCTTATGTTTTATTTTAAATAACGTGTCGATGATAAAGCTCTTTTTCCTTTGAAATAAGACGAACACAATTCTGATTAAATCGACGGATTGGCATGCACTTCACGGACCTCCACGGACTACGGTAAAATAAGGTAAACTAAAGGAACATGAAATGTGAAACGTTAGCCTAAATTATATCTGATACGTTCAAATATTTATTCAAACCTACCATTTGTTCATATCTTAATTATTGTCGTCATCTCGTATGACTTAATGCAGATTTGTAATAACAGTTGTCTGAATGAGCTTATTTTCTATTGCGCTATTAATGGCAGGTGAATTATTTGACGGGGTGATACGTGGCTTGATAGGAAGTTAAATTATATGTTTATAGACAGGCGCATGTTTCTGTATTAGTTCGTTGTGTCAGCACGCACGTATTTCTCGCTGGCTCGCGCACTGTCCTGCTGTTACGCGCGTGTGAATGCTCTGTTTGTCTACATGCGAGGGCGCATCTAACTGCTTGGCTTGGTCTCTCAGCTTCAAACTGTGCGAACCGCCGCTCTTCCCCAACCCCCGTTGCACTGCTCAGGCAACGAGGGCGGAGCCAGCCCAAATAAATGTGGGGAGGAGAAAAACGAAGACAACAAACCTTAAAAATGTAGGCCACGGCGCGTGACCCAGTTCCTCACGAACAACCCAGCAAATGTGAATGTGGAGCACGGCTATTATCCCCCACGCCCGGCACGGTTCCAGGGCGGTTCTACTGTGTGTTTTTCTCTCTGTGCCAGGCAATGTTCGGGGGCTTTTAGAAATATGAAAAAGAAGATAGTAATGTTACATTTACCCAATTTGCTATTTAAACTAGCAACAAGGTATCAAAAGTTTGCATTGTAAGTATTTGCATGTCATGATCGTTACTGTTTTGACACATAACATGTATATAAAGTCAGTAAACCTATTATATATTGTTATACTGTTATATATAAACAATATATTTAGATACATGTACAATTTATATACATAATTATTTTTGTCTGAAACCTACAATCAGTTCTTCAGTCTCTCTACTGACCACAGCTCTCACAAAAACAGAAAATGTTTCACAACTAAGCACAGCATGAGCATTTCCATTCAACACTGGGACATTAATCCTTTCTTGTAGTATAAGAGGAATTTTGTTTAATGTTTTTACTATAGATAATGTTTGGGGCATGGTTGTGAGATACTGATGCTAGATCAGAAAAATAAAATAAAAAAACTTCCATTTACATATAGCCTGTGGGCTGACCAGGTGGAGATGTGGTATCTCTTCACCTGTTGATTACACATGGATAGTGAACCAGTGTCAATTTCAGTATGTGTGTGTTGTGATCTGAAGTCAGGGTGGGCTGGGCTGCTCCTAGGCCTTTGTGTGCCAGTATTCTTAGGGTTTTCTTGGTTTTGACCACAGTGAATACTGAAAGAGAAGATTATAGTGTTTTGTGTGTGTGTGTGTGTGTGTGTGTGCGCGCGCGTGTGTGTGTGCCTGCATGTGTGTGTGTGTGACAGATATTTTGTTTTGGGCCCCCTGGAGAAGGCGATCGGTCTGAAGCTGACCTACTTTTCTCCTTTACTCCATACCTGCAGACTGCTATTTATACCCATGGCACAGGGCTACAGGAGCAACTCAGACCATCTCTCCCCTCACGAACACACACATAGTCACTTTCTCTAGTGCTCACACACTTATGTGTACACATCTCCTGCCATCTCTTGAGTTTTTTTTTTATTATTATCATTTTCCTAGTCTGGCCTGTGGAGAGCAAAACCCATCCAGCCATCCACCCACCCACACAGTGTGAAATCTACACCCCCTCAAGGAGAATAGTGAGGGTGAGTTGTATTCTTTTAAAGGGTCTGGTCCCAGTATGCATGTAAAAGCCTGTTTCATATATCAAGGCATGAATCCCTAATGAATGCCTTTTTTATATTTAATGTGTAATAGGATCAACCACATCTGTAATTATTGTTTGTCCCAGAATTTCTAGAGACTGAATTACAGTTTTGTTGAACCGAAACTGGGAATCCTTGATCCTTGCTGATTTGCGTGAAAAAACATTAACTTATATTCTGGGTTGAATATAAGTTAAGCTCAATTTACGGCACTTGTGCCACAATTTTTATTTCCACAAAATAATAATATGAATATAAAAATAAAATGTGGTGTTTCCTATTTTTCTTAAAAAGCAAACAAATCTGTCAAACATTAAAATACCCATTCTTTCCGCAGAACACAAATACACAGAATTTACTAACCTTTGCTAAACTTTGTTATTATTACATTAAATTGTAAATCATAAAGCCCTTAAGCAACTGTAAAATTGTTTTAACACAAGAATTGATGTAAGTGCTTCCATAAAATTATAAGCTTCACATTTCTGTTTTTAAAACTTTGCCCTATTCACTATTTAGTGCCTAGTCATAAAATCTAAGTTAGATTTTATTTATTTTTTAAAGAAAATCTAAATCATTTTTGTGGTCAATTAACATTAATGTGTGATCACATTTACTTCTGCTTCGAAAGATTCTTCAGGTGAAACCCACCATGAAAAAGTACTTGGTTTGAAAGTGACTTTTTTATTGGCAAAAGAAAATGGACCTTCTATTACTGAAATTTATTTGACCGCACCTTTTTTGCTAAATGCGGAATATTCATTAAACACTAATCACAATCAGAATGGATCCCGATTTAAAGAACTGATTAGGATACTTAATATTATTCATAAAGTCATCACATTTTATATCTCTTTATAGTCACAGAAGTGAAAGCACCATTGTGCGTTCAGAGGGATGGAGGACAGGAGGTACCTGCCACCAGATGGAGGTGGAAATGCCAAACGCTCTGCCTCAGCTGAGTGTGACACAGTGGATAGAGTGATCAGGAAGGAGCAGGATGACCCTGAGACCTCCACACAAATTTGTGTGAGAAAAGACGATCTCTGTGATCTTCCTCGTAAGGTGCCTCGTTTCCAGTATGTGGATTTCCCTTCCCTGCACCAGTGCATCCAACAGCTTTCTGTGCCTCCACTGAACAGCTGGCTGGGATCCTGCTCGTTGGCAAAGGCACCAAACTACAGGCCTGACAGTCCTAAGGAAAAGGTCCCCAAGTTTAAATACGTGGACTACCCATCTCTCCACCACTGCATTCAGCAGCTGTCTGTGCCTCCACTGGAAAGCTGGAGTGCAGGTCTGGTCAGGTTTAATGCAAAGGGGAAAGAGGATGGCTCTGGGTCACAGAAGAGGCCCTCTCAGCCTGGGACTGTGAATAATAACAAAAGCAATGAGGCAAGAGATCAAAAAAACAAGGACAGGAGTAGAGTTATATCATTTTCTTTCCCAAGAGACACACACAACTCCGTCTCAGGCAAGGAGGAGAGGCCTCAAAATGACCACCCCTCAGAGGTGCCACAGAGGTTAGAGAAAGATAACTCACCTATCAGGTCCCGTGCTACTCACACAGATGCTTCTTTGCAATCAGATTGCAGATCAAGAGCAGAATCTGGTTCTGGATCTTGTAGTGATGTAGCAGTGGTGAGAAACAACAGACCGTCTATTATTAACATGGTGCACATGGATAAGCAGAAGCACTGGACAACGGCAGAACACTTGGAAGAACAACTGAACTCTCCAGATTCAGTCGGACGGGTACCATGGAAAACCATCCTGGAGTCAGTCTGCCCATTCTGCCAACAGATGTTCACAAACCCCGAGCAGTTCAGGGCTCATCAGCGGAGCCATAGAGATAAGGTGACTGCTGCTAACTATTTATAGGCAATGAACACAAATTCTCACTTCTTTTTGTGACATATACAGCAATGTTCTCTCTATGTAACTTAAAGGGATAGTTCAAACAAAATGACAATTCTGTCATTATTTACTCACCTTTTAGTTATTTCAAACCTGTATGAATATTTTCCTTCCACCGGACACGAAAGAAGATATTTTGAAGAATATGGGTAACAAAATTTCTGGTCCCATTCCATAATATTTTTTTTAATGTGGACCAATAACTGTTTAATCACCCACAAATGTTTGTTTTTTTCTGCATTCAGCATCCTTATTAACAATCACAATATATTTTTGTCTTCACAGAGACCAAACTGATGTGCAGAAGAACTGAGTGAGAACTGCTTTTGGCAAACAGTTAATGCCACATCATATGGAATCGTATCATCAGAGGCCTTCTTGTGTTGTGACTGGCTTTAGTGGCATTGCTGGCAGGACTATAGGGAGATCAAAGATGCATTAAGCACATTAGACAGTTTGGGTTCAGACCTTAGGGAGAATGTAAGGCATTGTCTTGACTTATGTTGTGATTCTAAAAAGACAGAACTGGACAGATAGAAACACACAAGCATACAATATGCATGCACATACAGTGCACTTGTGCCCACACACACAAACACACACATGCAGAGTATCCTATTCATGATTCAGAAGCGGACAATATTTACTTCCCTACATAAGGACCTTCAGACATAATGGGGTTTCGGCTCAAGACAGGGGATTAGAACCAGATTTCTGGTCTCTTCCACACATATATCAGAGTGTTTACTGGGGTGAGTGACGCTCGATGGACTGGTGCGTAAGAAGATTTTATTACAAACAAACAGGCTTGATAATAAGATTTGTTACATTTTATTGTTTTGTACTTTTTATGTTTTTGGAAATTAATGTCTAATGGCTTCGAGCTAGTAGTTTTAAATCTTAAAAATGTACCACTGGTGTTTAATTGTGTGAGTAAAGATTTTTAGATACAGAAACAAATGCCCTCTGCAAGAAACCTGCAAGAAAACCTGTTTGACAGGTTAGCGCTCAGTTTCATAGATGAAGTATTTAAGCTTCATATTAACAAAGGAGCTAATCCAAAATCAACAACTACTGTGACAAAACTCACTATTTACATTTAAACCTCAAGTCTAAATGGATTTTAGATATTGTGAAAGACCTATATTGAACTTTTGTTTATAAACTTTTGCAGGAACATAATACATTTTTTATTACAGTAAAGTTCTGACCAGCTATTATGTAACATACCATTGCAAAGGTCGAGTATTTCATGTTTTATTTGATTTTAAATCTAAAGAGAAACAGTAACATTGTTTCTTGTAAACTCACAGTTACACAACCAAATTTCAATATATATTTACAATGGAATATTATGGATTTTATTATGCACTGTATGTTTTAATTCACAAATACACCGAAGATTTCAAATCACTAAAACTTTTATTATCATGTAATAAATTTCCAGGAATTTCCCAAGCTCAGCTGTTGGGTTTCCTGTAAGCAAATACTATCCACTTTCATTCCCACACAGAACAAATCGACAGGACTGGACAGGTAGCCTGTTTACAGTGAGGATTTTTTATAATTTGAAACCGGAATGATGAAACATACTAGAACCAGAAACAACTGTGTGAAAAATGAAGGTATAAACACAAACAAGGAAGAGCTAAGAAGCGTGAGAGACATGGTTATATGGTGGAATGGAAGAGGACAGACAACAGTGGGATCAGGTATTTGCTGTTTATTAACAATTTGTACATTTGAATGGTAAATAATTAACAAATTTGTTCATAGATATATTTGCAGCTTTTGAGAAATTACTTTCACTTTGACCTGAGGATATACGATGCAACATGCCTAATCAATGCTTCAGTTATTCTTATTGCACATTTTGTTTGTTAAAATACTTAAAAAACTTCTAATGATTGTTCTGTAGGAAATTCACAAGTGTATGATTTGACTGATGATCTCAGCAAGAAGGAAAATGTTTTAGAGGTGAGAACACTTATGTTAAATACATTCTATTGATAGCGTATAGCTTATAACATGGTTGCATAATTAAATACCAGTCAAATACAAAAGATCTGTAAAAAGCTGTGTAAAAAGGGATGGTTAGCAAAAAGACAGTGATGCCTCATGACACTCTAGTTCTGGCAGTGATAATGGTTAAGTAACTGGATCAAACTTAGCAAATCACTCATTGTATCTTCTGTCTGGTCTGAAAAGGTGCTTTATCCTCTCTCTCAAACTCAATCAATAATGAATATCCAACCTGTAAACACGTTTGGAACTCAGGAAGATGGAAACAAACCAAGTCCCACAAACACAGTAAGCACTTTTATGTTTACTTCATTTAGGGTGACCATATGAGCCAATTTCCCAGGACACGTCCTTGCCAGGATTTCTATATTGCCTAAAACATCCAAAGTAGTTTGACCAATAGCATGCAGGTACGGTACATAATCAAACAATCGTGGTGTGTGAGATGGTGAGATATACATAGAGCGATCAAAGCAATGTAAATACACGCACATGTTAGGTGTTTGTTCGTTCATTCAACTTGAAGCGTCGCTGCGCACCGATCATTGTACTAAACTACCAAGAGACTGATTTGAATACATAAGGAGCTGTCTGCTCTGCTCTTTATAGCTCTTATGAATGTCATACAATGATCTTTCTGCACAACACACAAAAAAAACAAAATCTGGATATTTTAGGCAATATAAAAATCCTGGGAAGGACGCGTCCTGGGGAAAATGGCTCATATGCTGTCATGAAGTTGTACATTTTTATTAATTTCCACACATCTCTTGCATTTTTTCCAAAGAGCCTGGTTTATTTCTCTGCATGTATAAATGGTTCTACTGAACTGCTTCAGGACACTCAATGCCCGACCTCTCAGCTCCTGTGTGGCTCCTGTGTGGCTCCTGCCGTTACCCCTGCTCTTCTGCTGCCTGCCCCAACAAGCTGTGCCCCCTCGTCTCCACACTGCTAACCTGTGACTTGGTATCAGATCCACAGAGCAGAGTGTTTGGTTGTCCAACATTCAGAGCCTGTCCTAAATGTCATAATCTGATTATGCATGAAAAGGGATGCAAATTTGTAATATGCAAATCATGCACTCACCAGTTTTGTTTTATCTGCTTGGAAAGTGATTGTAGCAAGGATAAAGCAAACTACTGGGAACTAACTTGCACAAAGCCGAGAGCAGAAAGACAGAGATTTATGGGACCACAATCCTAAACAGAGATTCCTCCCAGGGTTGGATAATATTGTATAAAATGTAAATGCAAGATTTGTTAATTGCTATACAGAAGTGACCAGTAAAATAAATATTTTCACAATCATGCAATCTATAAAACAAAAATAGCATTGCAATCGATCCCATCTTTTTCTCCTGTGCTTTAAATCTATGCTATGACATACACCTGACTGACTTGGAGTTTCGTCAGCAGGCATAACAACTCAAGTAAAACTCAATAAAGTAGGACCAGTTGACACAAGCTGGTTTGTACCTTATTAGTGAAACTGACTGTACATTATCTTTATTATGACTCTCTGCCACTCTCTTTTCTACCTAATATGTAAGAAATCTTAAAAGAACAGCTCATGGTGCAATACACCATTCCATTTGAAGTATTAATGCATTTAAGTATTCTTAGTAGCAACCTATTTTTTATTCGGTTCTTCTTAACAGTTTACTTGTTTTCCTTCCAATTGTGGTGTTTTTAATGTTATTGTTTATTGTCATCACTTCATCTCATTCAATCTAACAGTATTCATATTAAAGTCTTATACAACAAAGTATTGTCCATAGTCAGCGTCTTTTTTTCAGGAACTTTAAATCTTAGGGAAATAAGGATATTTTTGAACGACATTAAGGTACTATAGATATCTACTTGACCCGATGCTTTGAACTTTAAAGCAGGGACAGTCATTTCATGGATAAATCCAGGAATATCATCTCAAAGGGATTGTTCACCTAAAAAGTTCAATTCTTTTATTCGCCATCATGTAACTTCCAACCCATTACACTTTGTTTAATCTTTGAAACACAAATTAAGATATATTTTAATAAAAATAAAACAGGTTTTGCCCCTCCCCTGTATGTCTAGGTAACTAAAACTTATAAGATCCAAAGAGTCCACAAAAGGCGTTGTAAAACAAATCCATATGAAAAGTTTAATCCAAGTCTTGTGGATTCTCCATATAAACACACAAACATAAAGTGCATCACGTATGCATCACAAGCCACAACAAACCTCAGTGATTAAGCTTCTATGTTTACCAAATGCCATGTTCTATTTATGCATGTTGATTATTGTTAAGATGTAAATAAAAGGCTGAAGTAAATGTTCATAATAATAATTAAAAAAAACTTAAAAAGCAACAACTTAATTTTGGTTCTTGAAAGTTTTGGTTAGCTGGACTTTTAATGGATGGACAGAAAACACTCAGGTTTCATTTAAAATATCTTGGATATTAAATATCAAATATTAACTACAGTAATTTGGAACAATTCGAGGGGGAGTAAATGATTACAGAGTTTTTTTATTTTTGGGTGAATCATCCATTTAATAATCTTTCTGTTCCAAGGGTGACCCTATGCTGGGATTCATCCTGCAACACATGACTACCATAAACAGTGCATTTATACAACTGTTGTCATGAACACTGATGGAACTTCAAACCACCATCATTTCTAAACGTTTTCCCACACTGTTCACAAACATAAGGTTTCTCTCCTGTATGGATGCGGGAGTGGCGCTTGAGGGTCAATGCGTGACGGAAGCGTGCGCTGCAGATGGAGCAAGTGTATGGCCTCTCTCCTGTATGGATCCTCTGATGGATCTTGAGATGTTGTTTACGGTTAAAGTCTCGCTCACACAGGCCACAACGATACAATCTTCGGCCAGGGGGAAACGCATGGCGCTCAGGACCCTTGTAATTGTTGTGGAGCTTTGGGAAGTGGCTTTGTTGACCTGAGCTTGAAGATGACAGGAAATCTAGGTTGTGAGGCAAAGGAAAGGGAAAAATACATTAAAGAAAGTCTTGCATAATGGCATATACGTCATGTGAGAATGTTAGGACATCCTACTGAATTCCATGGTATCAGGACATAACAAAAATATCTGGTCCTTGGAAAGTCTTAAAATTTCAAAATAAAGCCTCAGATGAACAATATCATGACATATCACATTGTGTCATTAATTGATTAACAAAAGCAAAACCAAGGTGTTAAAGTCATGATTGACAAAGTTTGGACACCCTGATTCAATTGCCTGTAGATCCACTTTTAGCAGTTATGAAGTAATCTTGAAGTAATAATTTTCTGTAAGACTTAATCAGTCGCTCACATCGTTCTGGAAGAATTTCTCTCCCACTCTTCTATACTACGTTGCTCCAGTTTATTGAGGTCTGTGGTCATCTGTTTATGCACAGCTCTCACCACATGATTTCGGTCAGGTGGAAGTCTGGACCATGACTGGGCTATTGCAGAACCTTGATTCTTTTCTCTTCAGCCATTCTGTTGTAGATTTGCTTGTGTGCTTGGGATCATTGTCCCGTTTCCTCACCCAATCGTCGCCAAGCTTTAGCTGTAAATAGATTAGAAGTGAGGAGTTGGGGTGGAGGAGGGATACCGAAAAACCGACGTGGGACAGGAGGTAGGAAGACTGGATATATATACAAGCTTGTGTGCTAGTTAAGATGATTAGCTAAACTAGATGCACCTGTGCCAATTTGGATGATTATCTGATCGTGCTCCTCCTGAACTTTGTTAATAAAACCACATTTCTCAGAGTGTTACATGGTCTGATCTTGGGGTGAATTTGCTGGGACATCCACTTCTGGGAGGATTGGTGTCTGTTTTGAAAGTCTTCCACTTGCAAATATAATCGGTCTCACTGTAGAATGACAGACTTCAAATTGTTTGAAAATGGCCATATTACTTTTTCCAGATTGATGGCAGCAACAATTTCTTCTCTAAGATCATTGCTGATGTCTTATCTCATTGATATTGTGTTAACACACACCTGAAGGCTCCAGACCAGCAAACTGCCAAAACTTCTGCTTCACACTTTTTGATGATCAATTAATTCAAGGAATTTGATTAGCAGTGCCTGAGTTCTACTTACACTCTTGATTCATGTGTTAACAGTAAGGGTGTCACAACTTTGTCACTTTATTTTTGTTAAATACATAATTACACTGTGTAATATGTCATGTGTTGATGTTCGTCTGGTCCAATTTTAAGACCAGATATTTTTTTTATGTCCTGATAATATAATACCATTTGCAAAATAATATCAGCCTCACTAGCATGACATATTACTTATACAGCACTTACCTAGGGATTGGCTGGTGGACTGGCAGTGCATGTTTGTTTGGCAGCTCTCTGACTGCAATGGCTCAGGTCTCCAGTCTTCCAGTAGTTGAGACTGTGCCAGAGAAAGTCTGTCTGAGTTAGGCTCCTCCACTACAGAGAGGGTAACTGGGACTGGTTCACCATATCCCTCCTCTTTTTCTACCTTTACAGCCACTTCAAGGGATGACTCCTCACTCAGCACGTTTGTAACCATTTCAGCACATCCCTGCTCAGTTTTGGTCATACTGTGTTGCTCATTCTTGAAGTCTAAAAAAAGAAGTGTCTCATTCAATTTCATCAATACTTTCCAAAGCATGCACTGTAGAAAACAATCTTGTTAAATGTACGTAAAAATAAAAAAGGCAGTTTTGCCAGAAATTTACCACAAAAAATGTTGTGGAAATGTTTAAGCTATTATGGGATGGCTTATTGGTAACTGTAACATTTTCACAAAATAACAGAAAATGTAACACAAAACACCTGACATCTGAGAACAAAAACAATTTTTTTTTTTTTTATTGCATGTTTTAAACAACTTGAACCCTGAACAGTGTCATACAAGTGTATATAGATTTCACCACTGCGACAGCACAAGGTTATGGGTAATAACAACCCACAAGGGATATAAATGAACATGAAGCCAAAATGTGCCAGGTGTTACAGGGGCGGTTTGTTATTGCGAAATCATTGACATTCGGTAATTTTAAATGGTTTAAGCCTTTAAACGTACGCATTTTAATCGTCTCCGAATAACTTACCATTTGTCTCCTCTAATCTATAGGGGGTTGACTCTTCTAGCAAGCTGGAAGCCTGCGCGCATGCGCCTCCTTGGGGGTTCCCACAGACTGGTCCTCGCTGGAATACATCAGTTTCCCTGTGTCCACATACCTCATATACATGTTTCGAGTCTACAGCGTGCTCGGTTTGTTGCCGGACGTTATTAAGGGGATTTAACTGTGAACCCCCGCGCTGTACTCCGCTACAGCTAATGGGGGTCGTCACCAGCTCTCTGCTAACGTTAAAATCTTCAAAATTCTGTGGCTGTTGATTTAAGCGACCACAGACATTAGTAAGTTGTGTTTCAGCTGTTTGTAGCTTGAACTTCAGAGCACTGTTGTCCCGTAAAGCCTGTTGAATTCTGACCTGCACGTCTTTGAGTGCTCTGTCCAACAGTCTCGTGATCTCAGCGACGGCGATCTCTACCGCGACGCCGAGCGCGTTCTGCAGGGTCGCAGTCAGTTCATCCTGAAACGAGAACGAGACGTCAGCGATCACTGCGGAATTTGCAGGGCCTGCGTTTACCGCCATTTCCTTTCTCGTTTAAAATAACTTTACGACAATATTTTTAATGTCTTAAGAAGAGACGAAGCACACCGCTCACTGGATAACGCTGAAGCGGTGAACGTTTAGTAGTTGGCCAACCAAGACATACCCTTCGTTGCGTGCAGTTGAAACCATATATATGGTTAAAACGAGCGAAGACAACAGAATACCCTTAAATACCCTTAAATGTAAGAAACATTTGAATTAACTGTCTTTAATACTGTTAAAATGTCCAATATAAAGTGACTGAATAAAACTCCGGGAAACACAATAGTCCGCGTTGCATGTTTTATGTATGACGTCACTTTGTAGGCCGATCGGCTGTTTTTTTTAATTGCAAAAAACAGATATACAATAAGGCAATACTAGATAGTAATGAGATTCACAAGAACAGAGCAGGCCGATCACACTGGTTCCCTCAACAAAAAGCAAAGTTTTCCATAGGCTTTTGGTTTATAGCAAAAAAAAAAAAAAAAAACTGTGTTCATGAAACTTACACGTTTTGTCCATCAAGCTAAACTTCACAAAACAATTAAAACTTTCATGAAGCCTAAATTAAAGGGGCAGAACTTAAAAGCTAAAGTTAGGCTATAAACGAACTACAGCTCCAGTCTTTGCCTTCAATGTCACCATCAGCATACTCCCAACAATTTGTGTTCAGGGAAATGATTTACTCTGTAATTTAATTTTAATCCACACTGCATAAACCTTTTTGTTATTATCTTGAATATATACAAAAATAGAGCCAAACTAATAAATAGTAATAAATATTATAGAAAATAAATGAAATAACCATAACTAAATGACATATGAAAGCACATATTTCTGTAGATTTAGAAATAAGGTGCATTAAAAGTCAATAAATCCTTGATTTATATGAACATTTTAATGAAAAACCTGTCTCCACATACTATTCAATAAAATTCTAGTCCCCCAGCACAGTGCCTGTAGTCCCATTTAGCAACTTGTTAGCAACTTGTTAGCAACTGTCTTTTTAAAGAAACGTGACCGTTTAAAAAAACTCAAGAGTGGGGTGTAACTGTGTCATAGAATAAAATGTGAAAGTATCTTGTGCTTGTGTGAACCATGGATCTTTAGGTTCTGATAAAATTTTCTGAAATAAATATTTCTTAGGTTGCACAGAAGAAATATCCTATCATAAGCATAGACTGTAAAAACACGGACGTAGTGTCTGTGATGTCACCTGTAGGTTTCTGAAGAGCGTTTTTGAAGCTCAAAGTGAGTGGAGCGGAATGTTACCATCTTGGTCATCACTGTGCATCACTCTGGACAAAGTGGATATTTTCCTTGTTTAGAAGGCCAATCAAAGTAATTTGCTTTCACAACCAAACATACAGTGTCTTTACGACATGGCGGCAGCGGCAACAACAATACCACCACGAGAATTATTTCTTTGCGTGAACATCTGAGCATCGTTATGCAAATCTTCCCACATAGTGACTTAGAGATGTGGGGGCGTTTTAGAACGAGACGTTTCAGGGGGGTGTGGTGGACCGTTAACTTTGATAAAGAATATCTTTTTGAATTTGAGACTTTAGTCTTTGCAGATCTTTTGCACCAAGAGCTTGTAACACTCCAAAGAGAAAGGAAAGATTGGGATTGCATCATATGACCCATTTAAACATCTGCAGTAACCGCATTCTAATATTACATAATATAGAAAATATATATAATAACCTTGTTTGTCCCACAAACCATGCCCTACCACACATTTTTGACCGACTGAAAAACTGTGCCACATTAGGTTAATCATACTGTCCCACTTTTCTGAACCACATTTCCTAAAGTGAGACGCTGGGAAATTTGATAAAAATATAAAATATATAGTTTATACAAACAAAGTTATACTATATTTTGATGGACATAATTAAACTATATTTTAAATGTTTATAATTAATTTATACTCGTAAGTTTGTCCAAACTCTATGTCACTGAGTGTCACTATGCCAGGTCTTCCAGAAGCAGAAGAGAAAGAAAGCACCAGGCCCAGATTGTGTTACACCACCCTGTCTGAAAACCTGTGCTGACCAGCTGGCCCCCATCCAACAGATCACTGTATGTATTTATTTTATTGTTTGAGTCACTTATGAAAAGTTGCTAAAAGCTGCCAAATAAATGAAAAAATAGCTACATTTGTTGATAGGTTCTTTTGGACGAAAAAGTTGCTAAATTGCTAAATTGGCAACACTGCAGGCAATCCATCTTTTAAACACTTGACAATAATTGTGGAACACACTATTTATACACTTATATACTTATTTATCTAACACATACTTATTTGTTAAAGTGAAGTGATATGCGGCCGAGTATGATATTCCATACTCTGAATTTGTTCTCTGCATTTAACCCATCCAAGTGCACACCCATCCGGAGCAGTGGGCAGCTAATGCTGTGGTGCCCAGGGAGCAGTTTGGGGTTCGGTGCCTTGCTCAAGGTTCTCACCCAGGGAAAATTTTAAGATTTTTGTTTTAGGGGGACTCAACCACCAAATAGGGTATAATAATAAAACATAATAATAAACATATAAATACATTTTTAAAATAAATGGCTAATAAGGTAAGGTGGTAAACTAAACTTATTGCATTTTATTGCATTTTGCAACTTATTGTATTCCATTACATCATTTATTCAGGTATACTGAATAAGCCATACAAGTCTTCCTGAATCCTGATCTCTCTCTCTCTCTCTCTCTCTCTCTCTCTCTCAAACACAAAATTGTACTGTTTGCTAGTAGCCTACAACCCTTTCTTTATCTTTAATATGCAAACCGTTTTGCCACATGTACATGTTTTATATTAGAAGTAAAGTTTTCAAATAAAAATGGCAACATGGTCGTTTAATGTGTTAAGTAGGCTACTTCATTTTCGCTGGAGGAAACAGCTATTGTGAGATGAGGGTGAACGCAGCGGAAACTTTACAGGAGATGGAAAACCGATTTCCCCCCCATTATATTTTGCAAACTGTATTTATGACTGCACACAGATGCAGATATTATAACAGTCCATCGAGAAACACACACACACACACACACACATATTGTCCTCTCTGTCTCTCGGTCTGCGGATTGAAGAACGCGCTATATAAGACAGGAAGGAGCCGATCGAAGTCTGCCGCCGTTTTCATATGAAATATAAAGGCAATCACGCATTCGTGTACAGTTTATGGAGATAATCGCAAAATGCTTAATTCAGTCAGTATTAATATTCGTTTAATTTCTTGATTCAAGTGAAAAAAGGCTAGTGAGTTTCGCCGTATTGCACTGACACAAAAATTTCTAAAGGCAACCAACAGGTGTCGCAAACGCCTCGCTATGAGGGATGCACTAGCGCGAGAGACTTGCCAATGACCGCAGAGAAGGGGATTCCGCATTTACAGTAGGCTAATAATTAAAAAATGCACTACTACGTGACAAACAGAATAATTTGTAGATTTGTAGATCCTTGAAGAAAAAAAAAGTCCGACAAAATTTCCCCAGAATTGCCATACCCAAATTCACAATCACAATCTATAATAGAATATCCAATAGAAAATCTGGCACGCGAAATGTGTTAATTAAACCCAGAGGATTCCGAACTGTCTCGTTCAACAAATCCATCTCCAGACATCACTGAAATCAATGTTGCCCAGTCTCCGTTCTGCTCGGTGTACACCGTGTACATGAACTGGCAGTAACGGGGTTTACCAGTCTCGTACAGACAGAGGGGGCATCCGAGTGTGCGGGCAAGAGCTGTACAGTAAACAATTCTGATACGCTTGCAATGATATACAGCAGAACTGCATGCTAGTGCAGACGTCGCATGCCGCATGTGCACGCCTGTCAGTGGAGCCTGGGTGCACATAGCCATATAAGCTGGAGCAGGAGGAAAACAAGCTCACGCGCTTATTTGGGCTCTCCTCGAGGTACCGTGATTGCATGATGAGAGAGAAGAGAACTGCAGCTATAATGAACGAATGTAAAATCTACCCCAGATTTTAGGCAGACATTGAAAAAAGAAACTCGGCCAGCAATGGAGAACCAGGCGGCGATGGAGCCGCAGAGCTACGAGGACGTGCGGAAAAGCGGTTATCTCCGCAAGCAGAAATCTATGCACCGGCGCTTTTTCGTTCTCCGGTCTGCCTCGGAGCAGGGCCCGGCCAGACTCGAATATTATGAAAACGAAAAAAAAATTCCGAAGCAAATCACCGGTCCCAAAGAAAGCAGTGAACCTGGACTCTTGCTTCAACATCAACAAACGGGCAGATTCAAAGAACAAGCACATGATAGTGCTGTATACCCGCGGGGAGAGCTTCTACACATTTGTGCATGTTGTGCGTGTAACCTACATTTCTGTCATAGCGATTCTGCCGGGGAGGGGAGCCGCGGCTGCCGTGCTTGTTTATTGGAATACGGGTCTCCCCCTTCCCCATCTCTCTTGTTTTGGTAGAATATGAACCCCCCCCCCTCCCCCCTCTGCTGAATGAACCGATCACCGGGTTGAACAGCAGGCCATCAGCGTGATGATATGGAGACATTAGTTGCCGAGCAAGCGATTCTATAAAGCTTTCTCGGTTTGATTAGCGTCAGTAAAGGCTATAATGGATTCACTTGGCTGTAGCGTTTTTATCAAGCTGCTGCACAGAGAGCATCTTCAATTTTGTCGTTTTTTTTTTTACAAGGACGCTACAAAATACTATATGCAAGTGTGGGTTGCAAACAAATCGGTTACAACCAGTAAGTATATAGTCAAACCATTAAGAATTAATCCTGACCTATCTGATTGGCTTGGATGGCACAGAACTTTTTTTTTTTAAATAATATATATATTAACAATATATATATATATTAAATTAAATAAATTAAATTAAATTTATGCATTAGGCAGACGCTTTTATCCAAAGCGACTTAACGTGCATTCAGACTATACATTTTTACATATCATGTGTTCCGTGTTCCCGGGGAATCCCCGACCTTGCGCTTAATAGCAATATATATATATATATATTATATATATATATATAATATATATATATATATATATATATATATATAAACGTTCACCCTTTTGAACTGCACAAAATGTGAGGATAAATTATGTGGTAATTAAGTATTTAAAATATGTATGTATATTTAATTAAATAGGATGATTTCGTGGCAGTTCTATTAAGAAGATGACATTGGGTTAGAAAAGACAAACATGTACAATATATATAACATTGTACTTGTTTTTTCCCCCACTTATGAAATTCAACCACTCAACAAGTTTTAGAATGTGACCAGCAAGTTACTCATTTTCTTCATATTAGCATGGTTTAATAAAAAAGCTTTCTTTAACTAATACTGTTCTTTATGGAAAAAATATAAATTTTTGTGACAATGCTTATTTGAAGAAATGTAATGTTTAAATTATGTCTATAAGTAGCTGGATAGACACAATCAACATTACAATTGCTTTAATTATATGCATATTTCTTTTTTATTGTTTCTATTTCTTCCTTTATATTTATAGGTAAGACTCCTGAGGAGTGTGGCAGTGCAGGAGACTGTGGACTGCCTTCCCCTGGCTCTGCCTTTAAGGAGGTCTGGCAAGTTAAAGTCTGGCCTAAAGGTTTAGGCCAGGCCAGAAATCTAGTTGGAATCTACAGACTTTGCTTGACAGACAAAACAGTCAACTTTGTCAAGCTCAACTCTGATGTTGCAGCTGTGGTCCTCCAGTTGATGAATGTGCGACGCTGTGGCCACTCAGAGAACTTTTTTTTCATTGAAGTGGGTCGTTCTGCCATGACAGGCCCTGGAGAATTCTGGATGCAAGTAGAAGATTCGGTGGTGGCGCAGAACATGCATGAGACCCTTCTTGAAGGCTATGAAGGCTCTGAGCGAAGAGTTTCGTCAAAGAAGCAAATCCCAGACTGTTGGTGTGAGCTGTGGAGGAGGAACTGCCTCTAACCCTATCAGTGTACCTTCTCGACGACACCATCCAAATCTGCCACCTTCACAGGTTGGCTTTTCCAGACGTGCTAGAACGGAAACTCCTGGTGTCTCCAACAGCAACACATCTCCAACTCCACGGCATGGATTTTCTAGGTCACGGACAGCCAGCATTGGGGCTCGCACAGATGATGGAGGGGGCAGAGCAACGGCACTCAGCACAAGTCCAAGTCTCAATGGTTCATCCTGCTCAACTACCCCAACCCTGAGGCCTAAACCTACACGAGCACCCACTCCAGCAAAGATCACCCTCAGCCTGGCACGATACACCCCTAACCCTGCACCTTCCCCAGCCCCCAGCCTCTCATCCAGCTCTGGTCATGGGTCAGAATGTGGGTTGGGTGGAGCTGTCTTTGGAACAATGCCCATCTGCACTTATGCTCGAATACCTCAGAGAGTGTCGATGTCAGGATCACCCAGTGATTATGGTTCATCAGACGAGTACGGCTCTAGCCCCGGAGAGCACTCACTGCTAGCCACAGGACTCCCTGCTGCCCTTGTTGAAGGTGGAGCCAGTTATATCGTGATGGGTCATCGAGATGGGTGTCACAAACGTGTTCATGGACGCAGGGTTCTTCGTCGTTCATCTAGTCGCGAGTGTGAGGTTGAGCGCAGGCTGCTCAGCAAGCGTGCTTCCCTTCCCCCCACTTCTATCAAAGAGCATTTGGTCCCACGCCGCAGGGAGGAGGAAGAAGAGGATGAAGAAGACTATGCAGTTATGTCACGCAGTGCAAGTAGAGAGTCTTTCACATCTCGCCGAGGCTCAGGGGGTTCAACTACAACATCACTGGTGCAGGAAAACTCAGCTGATAAAGGAGTCAGTACTAAAGGGGGTCCTGAAGACTACTCAATTGACAGTGGATACATGTCTATGCTACCTGGCGTTACGGCTCCTCCTGCTTCGTTGTCACTATCAGTTTCTGGATCAGATGTAGTACCAAAAGGTGGAGATGAATACATGGCCATGACCCCCAACAGTAGTGTCTCACCCCCTCAGCACATCCGCCTACCCATCAATGAGGGCTACATGTTGATGTCTCCTAACAGCAGCTGTTCACCAGACTTACACGGCCTAAGTGGATGTAATTGGGGCAGTAGGGGCAGCATGGAAAGTCGGACAGGCAGCGAATACATGAACATGTCACCAATAAGTGCCAGGTCAGCTTGTAGTACTCCTCCATCACACCCAGAGCAGCAACCACTGCAGCCAAAGATGGTTTATTCTTATTTTTCGCTGCCACGTTCATACAAACACACCACCCTCTCAACTCGTTTTGAGGATGATCTGGACAGAGTTTGCATGGGTAGAGGTGAAGCTGGAGTAAAAGCTGGGCATAGTGGTTACCATTGTGGAGGGGACACACCTGTGGGTTCAGGTGGTGGTGGACAACTGTCTCTATCCTCCTCCTCTTTTTCCTCCAGTTCAGCTAGCAGTGAAAGCCTTGAGGACAGATCGTTGTCTCTGTCTGTTGGTGGAATGGGAAGAGCAACTAGGTTGAGTGCAGGACACAGGGTAGGGGGGGCTCACCCCAAAGTTTCATCCCAACACCATCACCAGCAGAGATGTGGGTCAGGTGTTCAGAAACACGGTCATTTACCATCAAGGAAGGACAAGTCATCCAGTTTTTTTGTTGATGTATCCAAAGCCAATACGCTGCCGAGAGTCAGAGAGACTTTGCTCTCAACTGCATCCCAGAGCCCAGGAGAGTATGTTAGCATTGTATATCAGGGTGAGCGAGGAGGACATAACATGGGGATGGCTATGGCTGAGTCAGGGAACTCTATGGCACAAGGACATCGAAGAGCCTTTCACCGACCACAGCCATGTCACAGTCAAGGTGGATCTGCTAACCTTCCTCGGAGCTTCTCAGCACCCCTCTCCACCTCAATCTCTTTATCTTCTGAATATGTAAATATGGACTTAGGTGGCTCACCTTCTTCTCTCACTACCTTCTCTTCTTTTAAACCTGCCCCAATGGTCAAAAAGGAGATCAACAGAGCTCATCAAGTAGAACAAGAATTGGAAATGGGACTCAGGAAGAGCAGCATGACAGCCATGACATCTACAGATGTGGCTTCTGCTCCTTTTACAGACTATACTGAGATGAAGTTTGGATTGGGTGGAGATACAACATCCAAGTCCCCAAAAGCTGGCCAAACACCTTTGTCATCCTCCATGGAGCAGGAGCATAACATTAATTTCCCCTCATCCAAGGCTTTTTCAAACGTGGATCAGGGTGCCCGTCTAGTCAGGGCCGAATCAACAGCAAGAAGGCGGCATCGCTCAGAGACATTTATCACACCCCCAACTCACCCCCTCTCACCCTCTGCTTCCCCTTCTCCTTTTTCTGAAACTCCACATGTTGGTCCATCACGACAGCAAGGATTAGAGAACAACCTTTGGTCTAATAATCAGCCACCCTCTGCACAGTGTGCCAGCCCTGGAGTAGCAAATCTTCCTGCTTCTCAGGCATCTTCTTTAACCCTGGAGCAAGGGCTGAACTACATTGATTTGGACTTGGTCAGTAAGGAGAATCAAACCATTGTAGATGGACCCTCTGGCCCTCATTCATTTTTCTCTCCTGTAGTAGGAGGGTTGACTGGGGGATTGGGTGGAGCAGGAGGAAACATCAGCTCCAGTATAAACACATATGCCAGCATAGATTTCATCAAATCAGATGAATTAAGAGTTCATCAGAGCAACAGGAAGGACAGCAAAGGTAAAAGCTCAAACTTTTTAAAAATTCATTATCTCCTTAAGGAAGTATTATAAAGGCCATAAAGAAACAATGTCCCAGATCAACATACTATTCTAACATTCAATCAAGAAATAGATGCAGTAATTTTTTATCTGTTATTCAGTCTATTTGTGTTGGCAATTTAAAAATATTTCCTGCTGGGGCTCACAGTGATGGTAATGGGCTTTTCAAGGGTTATTTTGGGGCCTCACTCCTCTCTTTCTTTTGTTATAGAACAATAGTAAATATCGTAAGAGGCCTAGTTCTTTATTTGGACCGCTCTCTGCCTAGTTTCATTAGGGAAGGGTAGGTGGAGTGTAAGAAAAATCTGACAGCTTCTGCGTTGAAGTATTAACCACAGATTATTTTTGTTGTTGGTTGTATAGTGTCTCTTTGTTACAGGTCATGAGCACATGGTAAGGGCAGTGTGAGTACAGACATATGCATATTTGTGTCTGTGATGTGTGTGGATAAAGAATATAGCATATTTGTGGCTTGTCTAAGTGTTTATAAGGGATACCTCTGAGCAGCCCTGTATCCGCATATATATTTAACTCACTGTGATTGTAGATAATTATGGCTATTTAACTTCAGTCTTGCTGAAAATGTTCCTGAATGTGGTTCTGCTTCTGCTCATCTCTCTCCTCTTTTTTCTCTCTCTCTCCTTTCTTTCCATTAAGTCTTTCATCTTGAACTTCTCTCTCTCTCTATCTCTGTAACATACAGACAGCTAGAATGTACTACTGGAATTTCAATCCTTTATTAAATGTTTAATTTATAAATTGGCACTAAGGAGGATTTATTTTTCTCTCAAGGATATGGCATTGACAATGATCACATAACTGGTGCATATAGCTGTCTTAAAAATAACTAATAATCAATGAGTAGCTTCTATTGCTCTTGTCACAAGCTTCAGGTCAGTGTAATCTAATGGTTCTCAATACTCTGGTCTGCATAAAATTTAATGTTAACATGAAATGTCATAATTAAGCTAGTGTATGTCATGACATTAAATGCTTTTTTTCTGCTAATGTAGGAAGCATGCTTTTTTTTAAGGCGGATTACCTTTTTCTTTTTTTAAATAGCTGATGGAAGAAGTTTTTTTGCAAACAGACATTTTATTTACTATTCTATTTGGTGCTACAAGTGGCACAGAAATTGCACAAATTTTCATGTAGAAAAATTGAATGGTGCCTGTCCATGTGAAGGTTTTTATTGTGTGTGATGACCTAGCGAGCCACACTAATTTGAGTAAGTGTCCCATCTTCCATAACTGAAACAACAGATATGCAGTAAAAAAAAAAAAAAGATTTAGTCTTGCCCAAACCTTTATAAAAGAAAGACATGTCTATTCTTGAATTTGCAATTTAGTTCAGTGCTAGGCTTGATGAGCATCCTGAAAGCAATCTGTCTTAAACTACTTACCATCAGGGTGGAAAGTTTGCGGGGGTGGAAATTGAAAATTGCATAAGAAGAATAGCATGAAAAACAAAGAAAGGTTTTTAGTGGTTAAAAGACAGTTGACAACAGACAACAAAAGAATGGATTAGGAGAGAGTATGCAACCCCTGAAATACAGTAAGGTTCAGACTTGATAGACAGAAAAAGATTAACAGAAACAGACAAGGAGGCAGAGCATCAATGCAGGTATTGTGTGACTCACAGTGACGCTCTGAAGGCTTTACCTCATACAAACCCAGTCACCACATTGGTGCTAAGAAGAGGGGAATCTGCTCTGACCAAAAGCTGTCTAGACAGGCAGGTTGCTGTAGGTCAAAGAAGCTGTAATCTAGCTGACCCATCGGCGGTCCAGAGGAGAATACATTCCTTTATAATGGACCTGAAAGAGGGCATTTACCCACACCAGCATTAATGCGTGGCACTGTATGTGTGTGTTTTGTGTTTGTGCGATGATTCATTACATTACCCAGCTAGAATTATCATCAGTTAAAACATGGAGAAAAATTACAATTTGTCCACAGCATTACTCTTCCCACAGTTTAGGATTGGTATGTTTTTGTCAGCATGCATATTTGTTGTAAAAGCAAAAATCTTTGCTCTCCTTTAGTAAGCTGATTTAATGTGCTGATTTTGCATTTGTGTTTTTTTTGTTTTTTTTTTGGTTGGTTGTTTTGTTCCATTATACGAATTGCATTAGAAGTTCTTTGTAGTCTACATCTGATCCTGCAGCCTTATTGGACCTGATGAAGCAAAAGCCACTGAATAAAGTAATAGTGTAATTTTATTCAAAGGCCTGTTCTGCATCTCAACCCAAAAAGTGCAGTGGTCACAAGATATCTTGTCGTCATTATACAAAATTTAAATAGAATATTTGGTCAGAATTCTGTCATCATCAAGTCTTCCGGCGAATCCCAGGGAGCAACAAGGGAGTGCTAGGGGGTTTGTGGAAAGGTTTTGAGAAGATCATTGTAAAAATGTGAAAATGATAAAAACAAGAAGATTAAAGTAAATAAATGTATTATTTAAATGTGAATAATTAATGTTGCTATTTCCTAAGGTACATACTGAAATTTGAGTTTTTATTTACTGAATCACAACATCACTGTTAAAGTTGTTATTCACGGTGAGTGTGGATTTACTCTGAGGCTCTTGCCTTTTGTAGTTGTATTTGACTGTACTGTTAATTTACATGCTTGACCTTTCGAAGGTTATATTTTGAAGTTTCAAGCATTGTTTATTCTAGTTCAAGCCTAGAACTTTTTATGACATGAAAAAAAAAAGCTTTTGTAGTGTGATAAAAATTTTTGATGCTTATTTTGGACTTTTGATTTGTTCTGTGTCAAAGGAAGACTTATCTGCTTCGTTTCCTTAGTGATAGTAATGAGAGTGTTGTTCGTTTTCTCCCCCCTGCCAGTCTGTCTTTCTCTCTCAGCCTCTGCTTGTCAGCCAAAGCTTTAGCACCCATCCTCTCCAAGTATTTGGCAGTATCACACACACATATATAAATGCTCATTAGGGTCGTGGTCAGCAAATGTGTAAAATCTAGATTGACAGTCAAGGGCCCTCAACCAAACAACTGTTTCTCCTGCAGCTCTAGTTACTACTACCATGCATTCAACATTTTTCAATAAAATAAAATATGTTAATAATTAGTTCAGTATATATAAGTTATAATAAACCTTGGTCCTAGAGATGTTTTTGTGGCCAGTGAACTTTTTTTTTACATATTGTGATAATGTATTTCCATACAAAATACATTACGTAAAAAAAAAATTATATTTATTAAGTTTTTAATTGCATGTACAATTTTACACTATGCTGTGTGTTATATTACCTAAATAAAAAATAGTCTATGCTTTCTTTTGAACACTAATCAATCTTTCAATATTTTTGCTATTGCAAACGCTATTGTGGATTTTTAATTTCTTTTTTTTTATTCAAATGGGAATGTGAAATATGTAGGTAATCGTTATATGTAAAATCGATTATTATCGACAATTAAGATAATCAACAACGATTGTTATTATCGATTAGTTGGTTCTGCCCACAGTGTACATCCAACTTCAGATGGTCACGTCAAATTACAGCACTGATTTACAAAATTCTTCTAAAAATAGTGGAGGAAAAAGAAAGAGATGCTGCAGGAGAAGTACGTGAACCAAGCTGCCAAAAACATGAGGATTCTTTATTTTAAGCTTTATACTAACTTAATGCATTAGCGTAATGGCTTGCCCAGTTGGTCAGATGCATGTGTGTAAAGGGGTTTTATGATCATTATGTTATGTTTTTGGTGTAATGCAATGCTTTTCTGCATTTTAAGGTAAAAAAAACACAGTATTTTCCACATAATGTTCATTATTGTTGCTCCTCTATGCCCAGCCTTTCTGAAACAAGTCCATTATTACAAAGCTCATCGTTCTGAAAAGCGAGGTGTATGCTGATTGGCCAGCTATCGAGTGCATTGTGATTAGCCGAATACCTCAAGCTTGTGACGGAAATATTACGGCCCTTAACATAATGAGATTTCCCAGCACGACCAGAAAAAAAAAAACAATAAAGCCCATTACTGCATCCAGTGAGGACATAATTACTGATTATAATCGCGACGCATAAACATAAAACTATGTCTGCATCGGATAAAAGACAAACAAGCGCTTCTCTACACTGCTTAAAACTCGCGTTTGAATCATCAGTGGCAAATTCTTTAAATATAAAAAATGTACTTACAGGCTGTGAGTCAGAAGCGCCAGACTGTCTTTGCAAAATTGGAACTGCCCAACTTTATAGAACAGCGTTTGAGAACCGACTCATTGCAGGCTACCCTGCAGGTTCAGTCCACCATAAAATATTTCACAAAGCATCACACACTGCGGGTTTGAGTGCGGATGGATATTGTCCTCTTTTGGAAGACCAAAGTAATTTCACTTTCACAAGGAAATACAGCATCTTCACAACATGTCGGCAACAACAACTCTGTACTACAGCAAGAATAAAAGTTACACCTTCTTTGTTTGCATGAACATTTAGGCGGTGTTATGCAAATCTTCTCACATTTTGATGTAGACGTGGGGACGTGTTTAAACGAGCCATTTTAGGAGGTTGTGGACAAGTCTTAACTTTAATGAAGAATAACTCTTTGGATTTAAGATTTTAGTCTTTGCAACTTTACAGATCTTCATGCACCAAGAGCATGTAACACTCCAAACAGAAATTAAACATTGAAATTGCATCATATGACCAGACACTGGCAGAGGGAGAAAATATTCAGTACAGAAAATTCATTGTGCTGAAATATCTGTTGTTGAAAGTTAAATTTAGATATAGAGTAGGACTTCTCTCAAGTCTCAGGTCCGGCAGGAATTGTAGGTGGGGAAGTGAATTACCAGCAATCTCTCCACCTTCAATACCACGACTGAGGTGAGCAAGGCACTGAACCCCCAACTGCTCACTGGGTGCCGCAGCATTGCCCACTTCTCTATGGATGTGTCTGTGTGCACTTGGATGGGTTAAATGCAGCACACACATTTTGAGTATGAGACACCATACTTGGCCACATGTCACTTTACTTTCACAACTGATGAGACCGTAAAAGACTGACAATGAACTCTTGTTACTATTTATGTTAAGCAAACACCATCTGCATGTGTATGTGTGTGTCTGAGACAGAATGGGTTTGTGTGTGTAAGAGTGTATGCATATGGGTAAATGTGTGTGGGTAGGTGCTTGTCTGCAGGGAGATTATGGTTAACTCAAGTGGGTGTACCGAGAGCAGAGCCAATTGATCTGTCTGCTGTTAACAAACCATCCACACACATACTGTCAAACACAAACACTCACTCATGTGTATGCACTCAGAGCAGTAGTGGGTATAGGCATAGTTAGACTACTAGTTTAGAGAATGACAAAGAGACAGTGTTTTATGTGTGTGTTTAGACTGCTGATATAGTAATTCAATTCAAGTTTATTTGTATAGCGCTTTTTAGGATACAGACTGTTGCAATGCAGCGTTACAGAAAATTAAGTTTAAACAATATTTAGCTTATCAGTGAAGATGTACAGGAAATCAGTTAAAGACTTAAACAGATGATGAACACTATTAACAGCTATTATTATAATATACAATCAAACTTATAGCAAAATTTGGAAGTTCTGTATGTCGTTTCAGGGTATAATAAGTTTGGGAGAGAGAGTGTGTGTTGTTGGATTTATTTTGCTGCTCTGCTCTGTGGCATTTCATACTGTAAGGTGAAGGTGGCAGCTGGCCAGTTCACACACAAATACAACAAATGGAGATGAAAAAGTATTGCTGATGGAGACAGTGAGGTCATTTTGAGCAGAATAATTTTATTTACTTTATTTTGCCTGTTCTGAACTGATCATGTGAATTAACAATGAGGGAGAAATATGTTTTGAAGTCTCACCAAGGCTGCATTGACTGGTTCAAAAATAGTCATATTAAATATTCCTGCAAAGCTGCATTTCCAGTAGCCATTACTTCATTGATTGTCCCATTCTGATATGCTGATTTGGTGCTCTAGAAACATTTCTTGTTATTGTTAATGTTAATAATTCTGTTGTTTGCGTTGTGTTGTGTGTGTGTGGATTAAACATTCGGATGTGTTTTTTTTTTTTTTGGTGGTGGTGGGTGGGGGGGGGGTCCTTTTATGAATAGAAAGTTCAAAAGGATGTTGAATTCAAATAGAAATATTTTGTAACATTATAATATTAAATGTCACCCTTGATCAGTTTAATGCATTTCCAAAAATCTTACTGACTTGCAGATTTAAATCTAGTAGTTTACTATAGGCAACTGGAACCATTTCGCTTTTACTCAAGACATTTCACTCCTCCTCTAGGTTTTCATGAGGTATGGGGAGTCACACTGTGTGCATATGTTTGTATGTACAGAAATTATCTATTCACGCTGTACTGTAGCATATTAGTGGTGGAATATTCTCATAGGTGCACTGATCTTATAATTTACAAGATGTTGAGCATAGTTGAATTCACATTATTCGTTGTTTGGCTGTTTTAAAAGTTTGTCTGTCTTACAGAATAAAATATCAGCCAACATTCATAACCTTTGTAAATGATCAAATGTTAGGGGCGTGAATGTGTGGCTTGAAAGAGATTTAGCAAATCAGTTTTGTTTTCAGTTAAATGCATTCACAATTAAAAATGACTGTTAAAATACATTTCCTGTGAATTCATAATGATTCAATTGGATTGGACAGTGACTTAATTCAATAACTTTAAAAATTTTATTAATTTTAGAAAAAGTATTGTATATATATCTGTGTGTGTGTGACCCTGGACCACAAAATCAGTCATAAGGGTACATTTTTTGAAATTCAGATTTATACATCTGAAAGCTGAATAAATAAGGATAGGTATGTTAGGTGGGACAATATTTTGCTGAGATACAACTATTTGAAAATCTGGAATCTGAGGGTGCAAAAAATCTAAATATTGAGAAAATCGCCTTTAAAGGGTTAGTTCACCCAAAATGAAAATTATGTCATTAATAACTCACCCTCATGTCGTTCCAAACCCGTAAGACCTCCGTTCATCTTCAGAACACAGTTTAAGATATTTTAGATTTAGTCCAAGAGCTCTCAGTCCCTCCATTGAAGCTGTGTGTACGGTATACTGTCCATATCCAGAAAGATAATACAGACATCTTCAAAGTAGTCCATGTGACATCAGAGGGTCAGTTAGGATTTTTTGAAGCATCGAAAACACATTTTGGTACAAAAATAGCAAAAACTATGACTTTATTCAGCATTGTCTTCTCTTCTGGGTCTGTTGTGAGCGAGTTCAAAACAAAGAAGTTTGTGATATCCGGTTTGCGAACGAATCATTCGATGTAACTGGATCTTCTTGAACCAGTTCACCAAATCGAACTGAATTGTTTGAAATGGTTTTCGTCTCCAATACGCACTAATCCACGAATGACTTAAGCTGTTAACTTTTTTAATGTGGCTGACACTCCCTCTGAGTTAAAACAAACCAATATCCCGGAGTACAGTAATCCATGTACTCAAACAGTAGACTGACTGAACTGTGAAGAGAGAACTGAAGATGAACACCGAGCCGAGCCAGATAACGAACAACAGACTCAGACTCTCGAGTCAAGAACCAGTTGCACTAAAATTTATTTCCGATGCTTCAAAATATTCTTACTGACCCTCTGATGTCACATGGACTACTTTGATGATGTTTTTCTTACCTTTCTGGACATGGACAGTATACCGTACACACAGCTTCAATGGAGAGACTGAGAGCTCTCGGACTAAATCTAAAATATCTTAAACTGTGTTCCGAAGATAAACGGAGGTCTCACGGGTTTGGAACGACATGAGGGTGAGTTATTTATGACATAATTTTGATTTTTGTTTGAAATATCCCTTTAAGTTGTCCAAATGATGTTTTTAGCAATTCGTATTACTAATCAAAAATTAAGTTTTTATTTGTTATTAGGGAGGAAATTTACAAAATATCTTCTAGGAACATGATCTTTACTTAATATCCTAAATAATTACTTAATATCCTCATTTTGACCCATACAATGTATCTGTTGGCTATTTCTATAAATATACTTAAGTTTTGTGGTTCAGTGTCAAATATATGCTTATTTATACCATTCTCCTCTGAATCTTTAAGTAAACCTTCACCCAGTTGAAATAAGTAACAATGAATGTTTGTAACTAACCACAAATTAAGGACGGAGGTAATAATTAAAGAATTAGTCTTTGAAAAATCCATACCTTTTTACCAATAATCCACATTATAGTGCAAGGTATACGTCACTTTACAGACCTGGTTACAGGCCTGGTACTTTGTAAAATGTGTAAAATATGAAAATAATTAAATATGTTAACATTAAATTAATTAACATTAAATGGTATTATAATAAGTAAATAAATATTTCCCTGAATTCTCAAGCACAAGGCTATATTACCCACGCTGCAGTGTCTGTAGAAATTTCAGTCTAGTGTGACCGTAGCTTTGACTGACTTTCACAGGTAGGAATCTTCGGAGTGTAGGCTGTTCACATTCTGCACTACATCTTTGACTGGGAACCCATCTGCCCTTTTTATGCATTTAGACAGATGTGTGCGACTGTGTATGTGGGCATCAGGAATATGATAGTAGCATTGTGTAAATGCACACACAGAAATTATGGCGGTAAGAGCAGAACAGAAATATAGTATATCTTGATGTTCCTTAATCATGTCTGACAGTGGAAGTGCAGTGAAGAAAAAAGGATGAGAAAGTGAGAACTCCAGGTAAAAAAAAAAATATGTGGAAATCCCATGGGACCTGTTCATTGATACTTTTAGAGAGTAGAAGAAATATAGACACAAAGAAAGAAGAGCAACTCTCAAGTCAATGCTATTATTAATGATGCTATTATTATTACTGTCCATTGAGTTTCCTTTTGATATTTTTCAAGTGTGTGTTTCTCTGATTGCATGTGTCTGTGTGTGTGTGTGTGTGCATATCTGAATCTTTTCCCACTGTCTCCTGTCTCTAGACTAAACTGAAAATAGTTTGGTGCCTCTGTGACTGTGTTATCCTCTGGTATGCTGTTTGTTTTAACATTAAGACTATGAGTATGAGACTGCCACCATAAGTAATGGCATACAGTAGACAGCATACAGTGCCCTCTAATGACCTCACATCTGAAGACAGCACTGTGAAAACACATCATTTTGATGCCTTGAGATTGAAAATAGTCAGAAATCATATATATATATATATATATATATATATATATATAAGAAAGCAAAGCATAAACCCAATTTTAATAAACCACAAATGAATCTGAAAAAATTAACACAATAAGCTTTCTGGCCCAATTTGGTAATTAAAAAGTATTGGAAAGAATGAATTTTGAGATTAAAAAAATAAATGATTAAAGTCTCTTATTCTCAAGGATGCAGTTTTTGATCAAACATATGGTAAAAAATGGCTGAAATTTTTCAGCAGCCATTTCTCCTGTCTTTAGTGTCACATGAACCTGAAAAACATTTAATTAATGATTTTTTTATTACAACCTTTAAACATTTCTGTATATAATTCTATGTTTTTATTCAGTAATTTTACTGATCATCTGCAATAGACATATTTTATGTAAGGTCACTGATTGTAATTATGGGTCCTTAACTAGTAAATTTTTTTTTTGTTTTTATAATTTTAACATGATTAACCAAGTGTCTCTGTCTGTTTCTCTTATTGCAGATTGTTAATGTGTTCCTGCATTTGGACCAGTCAGCACCTGTCCTTCCTGCGTGAGTGTGTTTGCCTGTGTGTGCACATGATGTGTCCTGAAAAACGGTGCGATTTCCCACATCCCTCAGCAGGGGAAACCTCATTAAAACATTTACTCTCATTAGCTGCCATTGGTTCAAACAATATAAAAAAAATTGTGCCAAAAGACTATCTGTCATTTCCACCAGAGATCACTGAGATGGACGTATCCTTCAGCTGCTTATGAAGGGCCATTGCGACTCTAATTGCCAACCAGGAGCCAACGATAATCCTTTTTTTCCTCTACCACACACTTTCAATTATTGTAAGAGAGATGCTAAATAGTATAATGATAGAACAAAAATATATAGCAGACATAATATTACTGAGAATATATCTATCTATATATATATATAAATACAACTTGTTTTGTTTATTTTTATAAAAGTGCCTAATTTTTGATTGTAGCCATTTTTACACAGGTCTCAGTGTGCTCTGCAATGTGTTTTGCTTTCCCATTACTTTGTGTTTGTTACGCTGAACAAAGCTGAAAGACAGATAGTTACAAATAAGTGAAGAAAAGCTATTTGATAGATGGAAGAGCTTTATTTGCTATTGTTAGTGTAATCAGATTGCCTTACTGTGCTGTATTTGTATATGTGTGTGTGTGTGTGGGGGGGGGGTGTAATCAGTCATCTAAGCCTCAGACATGCTGTGCCTCAGTTTGCTAAAAAGATGTGGACACACACACAGTAAGATCAAAACTGATACAATATTGCTGTGTTATTAAATCTTTAGTGAATGCATTACTTTTACACAGATAAACACTTATATATTATCCACCCTTTCTTCTATTAATATAGCATAATGGCATCAAATGGCTGGGAGCACAAAACTAGATGACCTGATAAATTATGTTTGTCCGTATACATGGACTTTTGTCCTTATTTGTATAACCAGGGTGGTGTATTAATGTAGTAATTCCCATCCCCAGGTTACTTTGGTGACACACTCGCATTCAGATTTAAAACTCACCCCCCCTCAAATACAGCTCTGTTATCACAGACTCAAGTACTATATAAATTGAACACACCCACGTAGCCAGTGGATATCCATCAAATATCTCTGTCTGACCTGTTGACAATACTCTGACTAGTTTCTACACACCTGCAATTTACTTTTTACGCAGACACACTTCACTTCTTCTGTAGTAGAGAATGTGCTCCAGTTTCCTCAGCTTTCGCATATTTTGTTTAGTATTGCAATTTAAAGATGAGTTACAGGGTCTTTTTATGCCATTCAGACAGCTGTGCCTGTCTTTGCTAAAACGTAGCATGTTGTTATTTTTTTATTGTTATAAATATATATATAACATACATATATATATATATATATATATATATATATATATATATATATATATATATATATATATATATATATATATATATATACATTTACGTTTTGACATTTAAGCTTCTGCAGTTTTCTAATTAATCTGGAGAGTTTGTTTTATGTAGTGTATGTAACTTTCAAAAACATTAGAGATGATCCTGTTTTAGTGCCAAATACCTAACTCATACACCGTCAATCATGTGTTGAGGAAAATGAGTGATCTCATAAACTGAAACATGCTTTTTAATACCCGATTTTTAGTAACCAATATTTTTCTCTTTTGCCTGCACAATCTGTATATTTTCTATTACCTATTTTGGCAATGTAAATTCATAGCTCACATAGTACAACAGCTGCCTTCATTTACCAGGAATCGACGCGAAGCCTTATGGTGCTTATATGAATGCCTTTGCTATAATGTAAAATTAAAAATCTCCTTGGGTAATGCATATTCTATACACGTTCATTGACATGTAAAAACATGCGACATTCAACATTAAGAATTTATTACAATCACTTATACAGTGATTGTTAGTGGTTACAGATAACATGCATACCTCCCACCAAAAAGCTCACATCCTTCATAATCAGATTAAAACTACAACAACAGGTGGTGATTATAATCTGGGATGGACTTTATATTGTCCCCTTAAGAGCTTAAACCTCTGTTTACTTCTTATCCTGAGCAGGACATGCCTTTTTTAATCCACTTCATAGGTAGATCATTACAAAAGCAAAGAAACCATCAAATCGTGTTTTTCTGTTTGTTTGTTTGCGTGTGTGTGTGTGTGTGTGTGTGCATATGCGCGTGTTTGTCTGTTTATGTCACAGCGTTTGGCTATTCTGTTTTACTCCATGTGTCTTTTTTATTTATTTTGATTGCCTTATTGTCTGTATTAGCTCTTATTTAGTACATGACAGCTGTAAAAGATGCATTTTATTCTACAACAGTGGGAATTTATGTTTGAAGATTCTGCATTCTAGCAGTGGGATTTTTCTTTCTTCAAAATGGAAATTTTATAGAGCCTGGTTTGGTGTTTGAAATTGTGTAACCAGACTTTCTTTCCAGAAAACATTAACATGGTATTAAGTGGTGTAGAAATACAGCAAAGGTCATATGTATGCTGTAGGTATGGACTAGGCTATCTATATATAGTCCAGAAAAAAAAAGATACAAAAACCTAAAAGTAATCCTTTATTGTCTTTAAGTATCTGCAATTGGGGAAAAGGGTCTGATATGCACAATCAGGGGTTTGTGTAAAGTAACAAACTTGATCTGTTCTTCTGTATATCTAATTCTATGAAACAGTCCATGACAATTGTGTATAAAGGGGTTTTAATAAGAGAGTTAATAGGCTGTGGGCTACTGTAGAGTTCTGTGAATAAGGGGAAATATGGGCTCGGGTGGGCAATGGGAGACTGTATGGTATGGATATAGCAGAAATGTCTGTGAATTCAGAAATTCCTCAATGATTATTGCCTGTGATTAAGATAATTTCACTCCAATTTATGAAAAAAAAGGGTACGAGAGAACTGAAATATGTGTCCCGTGTCTTTTTTAAATATAAATGTGCCGTCCATGTTGTAAAGGGTGCGTGTCTGCACCCGCCTGCATATATTTGTGGCTGAAGTCTAGACAGACAGTCGCCTCCGATTTGACTTCCAAGGATAAACCACCTGCCAAGCCTTATGATCGTAACGAATACACGCGTGTTTTCGTGTGCCGTGCTACAGCATGGTCCCCATTTCCGAGATTCTGAGGCGGCCATTACCCCTTGAAAAAACAACATCACATCCCTCGCAAGGGAAGACAGCAGCGTTTACAGACGTTTAATGTGTCTGTGTACCAAGTTAGTCCTCTGAGGACACCGTGTGGTTAGTGTGGGGTAAAACGTCCACAAGGTGCTGTTTTTAAGTAGCGTAGCATTTTTTCCAGTATTAAAAATTATTTCATACATTTACTGTTGTGTTCCACAAAGAAAGAAAGAAAGACATACAGATTTGAAACAACATCTGTACCTTTCATATGCTTTTTCTAAAGTAGGCTAAAATATACCATCAATGTGCCTGACAGTATCAGAGATTTTGTTCAAGCTAAGGAATAGTACACTTTGAAATTAAATTTTGGTATGTTTTAGCTTACCTCAAGGGCATCCAAGATGTAGGTGTCTTTGATTCCACAGTAGAATCAATTTTGATATTTTTAGGTCAAACCGTTCTTGTCTGTCACTCATATAATGCAGGTCTATGGTCACCACCTCAAAGAACATGCACAGAGAAGTCCAAATTAAACAATTCCCCATTGTAAGTACACATTGATGGCCTAAGACAGTATTTATATAGATTTTACCTCTTATACACAACCACGTCCAAGTGATCTGAGGGTGTGCACGCGTTCTGGCTCTGTTTTCTTTTATAGTTAATAATCACAACTTCTTTCCACAACTTATAAAACTCTGAAGTTTAATGTTTACAGGGGACATGTAAATCATGTAAATGATTGAAGATCAAAACACTTATTTTACTGCTGATAATCTAATCTGCAGTAAAATGTGGTTAACAAAAAGGAACTGAGGCGTCTAATGATCAAGAAGCAGCCAGGCACTGAGAAAAGGAACAGACAAATGAAGGATCCCGAAGACTATTCATTTGAATTGCACAAATGCCCAAACTGGGATGTAGAAAGTATAGGCCTACGGCCAGATAATTCTCTTTTTTTAATAAAATGTTCCACTTATTATTGTATATTTTAGCTGTAGTTGTTCTCAAGCTAATACAGAAGGCAGATGTGGAGATTTGTTCCAGAATGAATAAGTGTTACCAAACAAATTGGCTAATGTATTGTTTTAATGCAAATTATACATTATTATGATATGCAAATGAGTACAGTACACTCTGCTAAAGACACTAGAGGTGGTTTATTCAAGAAAAAAAATCAAACATATGATTAATCCTCTTTACATGAAATGTCCAGAAAGCTTCTATCTGGGGTCCATACAATAGGTTGGAACTGGGACTTATCCCATTTCCAACCTATATAATGGGCCTCGAGTGTTTTGTGGACAGAACGTTCTTATGCTGTTTCCTGCTGACCTGTCTTATAAAACCTATATATCAACATCCGTAACTCCCACCCCACAGAGTCAGCAGCACCAAGTGTCATGCCAAAAGTCCTCTGTTCACAACTTATTTGGTGACCATTGAATGGGTTGAAAATGGTATTTAGATTAGTGAAGAACATGGAGAGAGAACAAAACAAAATGCTGGTCACAAATTAGAAGCACAAAATGAGGATTTGTAAAAAAAATAAAAAAAAATAAAAAAAAAAAAATAAATAAGCCAAGAGAAGATTGGTTTTCCTTTGCTAAAGTAAGGAAACTTTGTTATATTCTACAATATAACACAATTATATAAACAAATATACTATTGGGTATTATATATTATATACTACATCATTGTGTAATTATATTATTGTGTTATACACAACATAACACAATATTGTCTGTTTTTCTGTTTTGTCCACAAAATATTATCTATAAATCCACAGCAGATTTGATGTGCATCTCAGAGCAATACAGCAGTGTTTAGTTTAGTTTTTTTTTAATGGACCTATGTTTTGAATGAATTGGGTGAACCAATGATTCATAAAGTGAGCCATTTACTGAATTCCTGAATGAATCAGATATTTGTACGAATCTAATCAATGGAAAGGTGTATTCGACTTCACGCAGCATTGAGCAAACCAGTCGCTATCTTGACTTGAAGCAGTACATGCCGGTTAGAAATTTTGTCCAACTTGAGACGCCGCCGACACCACATGACTGTCACGTGTGGCATCAAAATACCACGAGAGCGTTTCGAGAGCAGCCGGCTGACTCAACCGCCACAGTTTCTCCAGAGGGACTGCAGGAGCGCTGATGATGACACAGCTGCTTCACGATTGTCCAGATCCACCACATGACAAGATCACGTGTGTTTCGGGTTAGACAAACCTTTTCAGTTCCAATAATGCAACAAATCTTTAGAGTTTTTAGAATGGTAAACACTTTTAAATGTAGTCGCACTGTTGTATTGAGTCCCATTTATCATACAAACTAATAAAAGCTTATATGCCCCACTGTATTAGTATTTAAATAGTATATGTTTGTTGAACTTTATTCTTGAAAATATGGCGCCGCTGCTTATATCGAAAATATATAAAACTGTTTCTGTTGCTCATGAAAACTTTTCTAAAATGTCTGTGCATTTTACAAATACTGCATTTAATTCACTTCATCTGTGATAAAGTATGCAAACACCACGTGAGTGTCACTAACAGGAGCTTAAGATGTCTGGCTTGACATGTCTGATTTCAACTCTGCCCCCGACTGCAAGCGGCTACTGTGGCTGATCGCCGTCTGTAGCCTTGCTTCAAGTTGAACGCACCCAATGATTCATAAGGACATTTACTCCCACCTGCTGGAAGTCTTAGTTTCTTATTTAGAGTACCGTATTTTTTTTACTTTAAGTCGCACCTGAGTATAAGTCGCATCAGTCCAAAAATACTTCATGATGAGGAAAAAAACATATATAAGTCGCACTGGACTTCAAGTCGCATTTATTTAGAATCAAGAGAGAAAACATTACCATCACGAGAGGGCGCTATATGTCTTCAGTGTAGACTACAGGAGCACTGAGCAGCATAGAGAGCCCTCTCGTGGCTGGAGACGGTAACGTTTTCTATTGGTTCATTTCTCTTGGTTCATTTCTCTGGTTCATGTCAAATTAATTTTTCCGGAATTCCGGAAAATACAGTATTATTTATTTTATTTTTTTTTAAAGGGGAAAAAACACTTTTTGCATAATTCACCTCCCAATTTTTTTTTTTATTATATCATAATTTACTCAAACCTGAATGACTTTCTTTCTTTTATTGAACATAAAAAAAGGTATTTTGAAGACTGTTGGTAACAAAGCTGTTTTGGTTACCAATGATTTTCATTGCATGAATGGAAAAACTGAGACGTTTCTCAAATTATTTTCTTTTATGTTGAATAGTTAATATTAGGCCATTGTAGCCTAAACATGTAATACATTTTATGTTGAATCAAATAAATTATTTATTTCTTTTGGGGGTATTTTCACAGCCAAATGTAGTTTCAGATTAATTCGATTAACTAATCGACACAGAATCCATTAGATGACATTTTTTTAATTGACTGACAGCCCTAATATATATAACTTTGTTTTAGAAATCGTCACTAGAATGTTTTCCTTGACCTCTGTATTAAATAGTTTTTTTCTGTATGCTCTGGTTCTTGAGATGCCCTTTGATTCTTGTTTAAAAAGATAAATGGGACTTAATTCAATTTGATGTTATATTAATATTTGCGTTTCATTATTTGTCAGTTTGATTTTCCTCTAATACTAAATTAGTGGTGCCTCATTCTCTTGTAAACGTTTGCTCTTGAAAGGTATTTTTTTCTCGCTTACATTTTTCTCTGTTCAGCAGACTACAAATTACCATATTTTTTTCACAGGAAACATGTCCTCACTGTGTGCAAGTTCCGGAAGAGAAGAAGACTGAAATCTGCAGCAGGATATGTTTTTTATATCTCAAATAGGGGAACTTGAAAAAAAAAATCTAAACTTAATAATGCTTGCAACATCATGACTAAAGCTCATGACTTTTTACTATTATGTGTTACTGAATGCACAGTATTAATGAAGGTATTTCAAACACATAATTCCATTTGTTTGTATACCTCATTCAGGACACAAGTATGACAAAAGACCTCCACACTGCAGTTGGATGGCTGCAGAAAAACCTCTGTATCTTCAGGTTTGTTGAAGAACTGAGGTTCCTCCAACTCAAAGAGAAAGACCATAAGAAAGCTCTTCTTCAGCTTTCACAGACAGAAAGGGCTAATGACCAGCAACTGGCCAAAGAACCTTTCGTTTCACAATTCCAATATAAGGATAATATGGACATTTTATATGGACATTTTTTCACGATGAGAGAAATTTATTTTGGGGCCCCTTTTATTCATACCAAAGTTTTGACTTATTTGATTTATCAGTTTTTATATTTATCAGTATTTTATATTTATCTCATTATTTTTTAATGTGTGCCTTTACTTTAACATTTGTTTGTTTTATTTTCTTTAGTTTTATGTTTTAAAATCTTTTGCTAACTTTTAGAACCAGTCTCAAATAGTCAGAATATAAACACTTGCATTACTTGTATTATTTTGTCCAACCCCTTATGAAGATTTTACAGTAGATTAATCCTTCCATCCGTTATCAAGGCTGCTTGTCTTGTGTAGGGTTGTGAGGATACTGAAGCCTCGGAATAGACTCATATTTTTAAAAATTATTATTCATGTCTATGTTCTTCTTGTATACTTTCTTTCTGACAAAATGCTATAAATATGTCAAATAGAATAAATGCGTACAGATGCTGTCTTGCATTATTCATTTAATTATTACCAATTTTTGTTTTATGAGTTATTATAAAGTATGTTTGTAATTATTAAAAATAATAACAAATTTACTTGTGTACATAGTTCTGTATTACTAGTTTAAGTAATTGAAGTAAACTAAATATTGTGATAAAAATCTACACAAAGATTTATATATTCTGTAATGCATCTGTGTAATCTTGATCATTGCCATCATCTTCTGTAACAGCAGAGACAGAGGGGTTTTGGTGGTCTGGAAGCTCAATAGAGCAACCTCTACGAGTTAACATCTCCACAAGCTCTGTTGCGTGTGTCTGCTCAGTCACAATCTTTAGGGTAAATCTGGGTGGGCTCCCCATGTGACTGCTATCACCTGGAATAATCTCTATTTCAGCCACTTTCCTTGAGAAAAAGAGAGAGATCAATCGTAATGTAAGCAAGAAGGCATAGGCCAAATGTGCAGCAGAGATGCTCAATCCTGTTCCTGGAGAACTGCACCTTCCTGCAAATATATCTGGACCAACTCATTAAGATCTTCAAGAACACTTCATAATTACAAGATGGGATGGATCAAGACTACTGACCTTTGCTGGAAATAAGATCCCAGGAACAGGAACAAGCGCTCTTGATGTACATGGGATTGATATTATGTTTATGGTAAACATATCTGTGTCTGTGTGTGTGTGTGTGTATGTGTACACTTGTACAGCTATCTTTGTGAGGACTAGTTTTAGTTTTAGACCATCGGAGTAAAGAAAAAATTGTTAAGCGAGGACATTTTGACCAGTCCTCATTTTCTGAGACCCCTTTAAAAGACTTGTTTAAAGGTCAAAATGCTTGTCCTCACAAAGATAGCTATACAGAGTTGCGTGTGTGTGTGTGTTAAGGCACAGTGTGTGTGTGCTTTAGTACTCTGTGGGATTCTGTTTGTGATGTCGTCTTATGAGCCAACAGACAGCAAAGATAACAAGCAGGAGGAGCAGCAGCAACACCACAAACACGATGAAGACATCAGAGTTCAGCCACCGTGACAGGGAATCTCCTGATTCCATCCCTACATGGAGAAACACAAGCTCGTGAACTATTTTGAGAAATATATCTACATATGCTCAGTGAACCATATGGAATAGGCTACATACTGAACAATAACTGTAAACAGCAGCCTATAACTATAAATGTTTCATTATAAATCGCTACTTGTTTGATATTTAACGCCGCAAAATCTCCTTATGAAACAAATTTCTACTGCAGTGTTACTTATTGCGAGGCTCACCAAGACTTAATTCGTGGCTCGTATGGTAGTAAATAACACGATAAGAGCATGCAGCAAATACAGATATTTTATAAAATCATTAAAAACAAGCGCTACAACATAACACAATATAAAACTCACACCGTGTCTACAGCGGACACGACGATTTTAATCAATATTCTGTCTACACAGGATGCGACGCAGCGCGATGCACGCAACACGTAAACTGATGCCTTGTTTTATGACGAACTGTACTGACACAATGTTCAAATTATTTGCAACGGTCGCTTTGTCGCGTCCAGTGTAGATTTTTAACACGGCGCAGTAACAACTGTCGCATCAGGCGTAGACATGGTCAGAAAGTCTGCTCTAAATTACACTTAGGCTAATTTATATGAAAATAATGAAAACTATTTTTTTATTAAAAAAAAATGGAAATATAGACTAGAAAATATATTTAATCTTACACAGCCCTTACGTCCATAACATCACAATCTTTCCATCTCTTAAACGCTGAATGTCTTGGATGGTTAGATACATGGTTAGATACAACGTAGAAAACATAATTTGAGGTTTATCAGCATTAAGGTAACCCTGCTTTTTTTGTAATTAAGGGAACTCATCTCGTCTGAGTTAGCCTATTTGACTGGTAAATAACCCCTTTGATAATTTGCGATAAAAGTGGCTCTCTCGTTGACTTTGTCCTAAAAGTGAGGCTTATTAAAGATAAATAAAAATAAAAATAGTGAAGCTAGTAAATTATAAAGTTATAGCCTACCTGAGTGTCACGGCCGGTGTTCTGTCGATTTGTCCTACGCTGTCAGATTTTCCTACCTCCCACCAAAACAGTGGGTAGTACAATTCCACAACGAAAATTATACTGTAAAGTTATGGTTTATTAATGTCTACACCTACCACAACCCTAATCATACCCTTACAGTACTGCAAATACAGTAATTATGTGTTATATTCGCGGTTGTAGCTAAAAGGGATACAGTTACAGGAAACCAACAATAAATATTATTTTCTACCAATAAGATTGCGTTTTTATTAAAGTCTACACCTACCCCAGCCCTAAACCTACCCTTACAGTAATGCAGATACATTAAATATCGTCGTTTAGCATGAGACAAAGGACGCGATATTGATGTGCGCGTGCGCAGTAAACCCGCGTAGGAAAATCTGACAGGGTAGGATAAAATGTCAGGACACCGGCTCGCAAACCGTGACAAAGAAGGTGACAAACACGTTGGATATTGCTCAAATGACTGGTTCTGTTGGTCTGTTTCTGTTGCTAGTTATGTTTACGTTTTGTTGTTGTTTTGTAACTTGCGACAACTGTCCAACACTTCAAAACATAACAGGAGGGGCGCTAGAACCCGGAAAAAATATGCGCAAAATCTAATGTTTAAAGGATCATGATGTTGTTAAAAATAGGTGTAATGAAATGTGTTTAGATTTAAGCTTCAAGAAACACATTATCTTCTACATACTGTACATGATTGTTTCTCCTGTATGCCCTGCCTTTCTGAAACACGCTGTTTTTTACAAAGCTCATTGTTCTGAAAAGCAAGGTGTGCTCTGATTGGCCAGGTATCCAGTGCGTTGTGATTGGCCGAGTGCCTACAGACTGTGAGTCAGAACAGCCGTCATTGTAGTCTTCTCTCCCAGGATCAGCAAACAGTCCTCCCTAAAATGTGCTGCACACATCTGAAAATTGGGTTTGAATTGTTCTGGAACAGTGTTGTAGATACAACTTAACCACTACTTTCTAGCTGTGTCCTTTTTTGGAAGGCTGAACAAAGTATTTTCACTTTTACAATGAAACAATGTTTCCACAAAATGACACCAGCACCAACAGCAAGAATCAAAGTTACACCTTCTATCTTTGCATAAAGATTTGGGTGGCGTTATGAAAATCTTCCCATGTCATGACGTAGACATGTGGGGGTGATTAGAATGAGTCGTTTTAGGAGGGCGTGGATGAGTCTAAACTTTTATTAAGATTATCTGGTAACACTTTAAAATAATGGTCCGTTGTTAATAAGTAGCTACGCAAGAAGTAATAGGTAGTACTACATTAACACTTAACTTAATACTATTAACTAATATAGAAGCAAGATTAACTAAGCAGTAAGTAATAGCTCATTTAGGACATAGGTAGTTCCTTATTAGGTATTTGATAATTACTAAAGAAAAATATCGTCATTGAGAACTACTTTGGAACTATGGCCAACTAATGAAGAATAACCAATTAATTACTAATCACAACAGCTACGTCTATAAAGTGAACAATTAGCTTCTTTATGGAAACGTATATATATAAAATATATATATATATATATATATATATATATATATATATATATATAGCCTATCCATATGATATATTTAATGAGCTCCACTAAGTTCAATGTCTCCAACTCTAATAACTTTAACGTTAGTGATATTATGCTGGGGAGGGCTTCTCTTTAGGAAGTGACAATAAATAATGATGTTCTCTTGTCAAAACACATTTGCATCCTTCATGAAAACATTGACTGCATTTATAGTGTTAAGCACAAAACAACATCTTCCAGATTACAATGTGTCTGGGTAGAATATCACTAGTTCCTCACAGAAATATTTGGCTGTACAGTATGTGTCAGATAATTTTATTGTAAATTATTTGTGAAATCCATGACTCATTGCTCGAGTGTTCAACATGATCTCATGAGAATACGTGTGTATTTTTACGTTAAATGTGGTTCTATCACACGTATATTTACATACGTTTTCATGCACATAGAAACGTACAATTTATACGTATTTATAGCAGTAAAACGTACAAATACGTTTTTATTCAATTTATTGAAAGCAGTTTACTCGTCTATTTAATAGGAAATAACATTTCTGTGCATGCTGCAAACCATAGATACACACAAAAAGCACAGCATACAATTACAAATCACATCCATTTTATTTGTTTGCTTTACTGCATATCTTTAGAATCCAGATGTTTGCAAGGAACATATCCGAATTCAGCCCTTTATCAATGGAGCTTCATATTCATTCTCAACAGCGCCCGTCACAGTCAAAGCTGAGCTCGCGCTCGTTATGATTCGAATTTGAAAATAGCGCCAGTGCGCCACGTTACGACATGGTTTACGGCACTGATATCGAACGTTCATTGGTCCTCATCCAATTCGTCACAGATTGCGACATGTTGTGTTTCAGTTTATGACATTTGACTACTGTGTGCCAGTGCGCCTTCACGGAGAGAAGACAGATACATAATTTCATGGATTAATAAATTAAATTCTGCTCTGTACCCTATAAAAACTATTACCTCCATATAGAGGACTGCGACTGGAACTCATTATCATTTGAACTACTTTTGGTACCACTTTTGATATTTTCCCAAAAAATAAATGATTAACGTTACGTTTGTTTGTTTGTTATTTGTTTATTTATAACAGTAACGTTATGTAGTTTTAAGAAATGTTGTCTTTAAAATAAAAAATCTTTCACTTTAGAGTGAAATCTTTCACTTTAAAATAATGGTCCAGATCACTATTAGTTCATGCGGACTGACAAGGTAACACTTGAGTAATTAGTCAGGAGTTAACATGTTTTTCACTTTAAAATAATGGGCCAGATCACTAGTAGTTCCTGCGGACTGACAAGGTAACGCTTGAGTAATTAGTCAGGAGTTAACATGTTTTTCACTTTAAAATAATGGTCCAGATCACTAGTAGTTCCTGCGGACTGACAAGGTAACGCTTGAGTAATTAGTCAGGAGTTAACATGTTTTTCACTTTAAAATAATGGACCAGATCACTAGTAGTTCCTGCGGACTGACAAGGTAACACTTGAGTAATGAGTCATGGATTTCACAAGTAATTTACAATAAAATTATCTGACACATACTGTACAGCCATATATTTCTGTGAGGAACTAGTGATATTCTACCAGACATTGTAATCTGGAAGATGTTGTTTTGTGCTTAACACTATAAATGCAGTCAATGTTTTCATGAAGGATGCAAAGATGTTTTGACAAGAGAACATCATTATTTATTGTCACTTCCTAAAGAGAAGCCCTCCCCAGCATAATATCACTAACGTTAAAGTTATTAGAGTTGGAGACATTGAACTTAATGGAGCTAATAAAATATATAATTTGGATAGGCTATATATATATATATATATATATATATATATATATATATATATATATATATATATATATATATATATATATATATACGTTTCCATAAAGAAGCTAATTTTTCACTTTATAGACGTAGCTGTTCATTAGTTGGCCATAGTTCCAAAGTAGTTCTCAATGACGATATTTTTCTTTAGTAATTATCAAATAACTAATAAGGAACTACCTATGTCCTAAATGAGCTATTACTTACTGCTTAGTTAATCTTGCTTCTATATTAGTTAATAGTATTAAGTTAAGTGTTAATGTAGTACTACCTATTACTTCCTGCGTAGCTACTTATTATCAACGGACCATTATTTTAAAGTGTTACCTTATCTCTTTGGGTTTGAGACTCTAATCCTTGTAATTTAAGCGACCTTATCTATTCACAAACAGCTTGTAACACTCCAAACAGTAAAGTAAACTTGGAATCACCTAAATGATCTGAATTTATTAAATACCCAAAGATCTGTCTGATTCCACTTGCTTTAAAACCAAATCATTAAGTGTTCTTGAAACAAGAAAAAGACAATGGGAAATTATAGTTTTTTTTAAACAATAAAACCATTTTGAAGGGAGACAACTTCTTATCTGTGTAACTTCTAGTGACAATACAGTTATTCTGTCTAATTATGAGTTTTGCCTTGCACAGTTGAGGCATTTAACATTATACATGAGGTTATACAGGAACAGCAAAACAAACAAACAAACAAACAAAACATTGTGAATTCAAGTTGAATGTAAGTAAAATTTAGACTGTATGAACTAAATGTATACATTCATATTTTAAAATAACATAAAATAAACATATAACATATAATAAGATAATAAAAAAACAAGACAAAAAATTTATATTTGCTCTCTGGGAGCTGAACTTTGTTCCAAGGAGCTATTTGTTTTACAGCTCAAATTCAAACATCCTAGCCATTGATGGCATGGATTTATCTGGATCGTTTTGAACTACTGGAGTTAGGAGGACAAGTGCTACTAGAGAAGAAAGTGGCAATAGTAATGATGATTAAGACAAAAAAGAAGCCAAATTAATTAGATTAAGACAAGCTCTAAAAAGCTGTGCAGGGATGCACTCTCCTGTCACACACAAATCCTTTGACCTGTATCAACATCAGCTATGGTGATGTCACAGTCATGATGTTCGTCATCCTGAGGCACAACCAGAAGAATTCACAAGAATGTGAAATGATACATATATAATAATAATGCATTTACTGATTTTAAATAATACAATTCCTAGTGGGAAAAAGCTCATTAAATATTTCAATGTTATTATTTCTCAAATACTTTTTTATCTGAATTGAACTCATAATTGAAGATCTTTACATAGTAATTGAACTGAACCAAATTAACACTGAACTTCATGTCCTCAACTGAACAATGACACTATTGTTTTTGCTGTTGGTGTTGGTGTAGTTTAGAGCTGCTACAGCTATATTGATCTCTGTTTGATCCATCTGATGAGGCTCTTGGGACCGAAAATTGCTTTCCACTGATTCTAGACATAAACAAGTCCTGCCCATGCACATACATTTATAATAAAATAAAATAAATCTCATTTAATTAATATAAATGGAAATAAATTTAATAAAATTTTAACCATTTAGCCAAGTAAGACATGTTCCTGAATCAAACTTATTGTCAAAAATATAGACTTAACCCTATCTCTACACCTAAACCTAACGTTGCCCATAATTTATTCCTAAAATCACTGGGAAATAATAGCTGATTAACAAGGGTGTAGAAGCACGTAACTCTGATTGTAAGCCTAAAACAGATATTTTCTGAAAAGTTATACCTCAATTCTAATTGGTTGATTGAAATGTTGTTCCAGGATCAACAAGGATGTTGTACTTGGTGAAATCAAGCTCAAACTCTATGTCCAAATTACTTTGAAAATGAAGATAATTACCAATATATGAGGTAAAAATTACCCCACATTCAATATATGAACCAGTTGATTAAATGTGCAACCCACTCTCATAATCATCTTTATAAACTCATCATCATCTTTGTAAACTAATAATGTAATTACTTTTTAACTCTGTTTACTCTCACACACAGTAACAGTGCATACTTTATTATTGCATGTTGCAATTTTAAATATTATATTATATTATATTATTTATATTTGAAAGTATTTTTTTAATATTCCTGTGTACTGTTGTTGTTGTTTTTTTATCTATAATGTTTTCGTATCTGTTCCTAATTTTACTTCTAAATTAAGACAATTAAACCAATGCTTATGCAGAAAAAGATAGGAAAGTGTATGAATAGCTGCTGCACCTCCTTATGCTCTGTTAAAACGACCAGACTGGCGTTTCTCTCAGAATGGAAGCTCTCAGCAGCGCAGCAATCACTGGTCACTCCAGAACAAATAAAACACATTGTCATGGAGAAGCCACATTTCTGAAAGATAAGTAATAAGTAATAAGTTTTTGGTTGTGATTTGAAGAAATTATAAGTATTTTAATAATCTAGAAACCATTAAAAAAGCATTTTGTATGACTGTTTCAGAGGAAAACCACAACAGACCCATTTGAACACTTCCTTTTTGTGGTTTAGCTTAAATTTTTGTCAGGATTGTCTTAATTTCTTTGCTTTCAAATCATATTCACAAAATCATTTGTGAATAACTGTAATCAAATAAATTTGACTGCTAGCGTATGCAATGATAATCAGTTAAATCCTCCAACAAAATGTAACCTAATACATTTTACAGACTCCTTTGGTCACGTTAAGTTTACTGATACTCTGCAGATGCTTGGTAGAACCCTTTCCCAGGAATCTCAATGGCAAAAGCATCCCAGTTTATATGGATTCACCCTACGTATGAAGCTTTTACACTGAGTAGATTTATTGTCACTCTCCAGACTGCTTGTTCTATATATTCAGGGTTGTGGGGATGTTGGAGCCTGAAACAATTCAAATTATTATAATTAGAAACTTATCTACACAAAGATTTATATATTCTTAAATGCATCATTGTAATATAGATCATTGTCATTATCTTCTGTAAAAGAACAGATGGAGGGGTTACTCCTCTCTCAGACTGTAAACTGGAATACTTTTTGACCATTGATGTATCTGGAGAAAAAATCCCAATTATCTTGAATTAATGCTATAAAAGTTTGTTATTCGTCAGTGAAGAAAGATAACTCTTCTGCCAGCTCAGAGGCAGAATTAGGGGAAAAGCTAAAGAAGGGAAATAGAGTTGGTGGTTTCCACTTCAGTAGAAATTGTCAAATCACCCCCCCCCCAATCCCCCACCCCACACACACACACGTCCCCCACCATAAGAAATGATCATAAGAAATTAGCTAAATTGATTTACATTTATTTATTGAATAACCTTAGACACAGGCAAAGATCTCACTAATTCCATCCACATAGAAAACAAGTGTTTTCAAAACAAGAAAAAGAGAATTATATAAGAGAAAATTAACGCTTTTTAAAAATGTAATTGAAATCCTTGAATGGAGACAACCTCTTATCTGGAACTTCTGAAGACAATACAGCTATTCTGTCTAGTATTAACAGAGAAGAGTTTTAGTAAAACAAAATAAAACAGGATAAATGAAGTACAAACATTCACTCTGTCTGGAAGCTGCCAAGGAGCTGTCCAGTATATCCATTACAGCTTCAAAAGATGTTGAAGTCTGTACAATTTCTGACCGGGATTCACACTCCTTTCACACACAAATCCTTCTCCATGGTCTATGTCAACATCTTCGGTTATGATGCCACACTCACAATTTTCATTTTCCTGAGGCACAACCAGAACAGAAAAACCTTTTTAAGAAATGTACTAAAATTATATTCTTAGAATGTGAATTAAAACACCTATAATTCATATTAGATTAATGTAAGACAATTATACCTTTTTGCTTTTAATAAGTCCTAATAAATAAATAAAACATTTTTTTCCATTATTATTATTATTAATATTATTCATATTTAGAGTTTTAAAAATTAAAAAAAGAAAAAAATGTTTTTCAAGCTCTGTTTGACAAATTTCCAACAGCTTTGAATTTTGATAATTGTTCAGAAAAATCTTTCACAAATATGAAAAATTGCAAATGCATTACCACTGAGAGAGAAGCAGTGTCTCCAGATCCATCTGATGAGGCTCTTGAGACCAAAAATTGCTTTCCATTGGTCCTAGACATCAACCAGACCTGCCCATGTACACACAAACATTCAACAATGTGTTCACATTTAAAAATAAATAAATAAAAGGAGAAAGAGAGGAAAGTGAATGAATAGCTGCTGCACCTTGTTATGCTCAGTTAAAACAGCCAGACTGGCGTTTCTCTTAGAGCAGAAGCGCTCAGCAGCGCAGCAATCAATTTGGTCACTCCAGAACAAATAAAACACATCGTCACGGAGAAGCCACATTTCTGAAAGATATCAAATAATAGTTCATTAGTTAAAAGAAATATAAAACACACATAGACACACAAGAAACCCATTTCAAAAGTTGTACAACACTGCCAAAGTGAAGAACAATGTATGAACATTTAAGATGTAACACACTGGAGTTAATCTAATAATGAAGTATGTGTGAATCAGTTTATATCCAGTAAGTACATTTTTTATACCAGTAAGTGCAAATTAAAATGAACCTTTTTGTCCTTTTATTGGTTGTGTTTCTCTGTTGTGAGAGTCTGGGGAAAACATGATATTCAGAAATGTGAAATATTTAACGGTCACATATTTTTTCTAGATTATTATTTGGTGCCTCAATAAATTTCAAATACTACTGTGTCATGATACTTACAATTTAGACCCACAATGACAAGGATGATGGCTGAGATAAGAATGTTCACAGCAAACAGTAAAAACACACACTTTCTTTCATAGTTTTCTGTTAAACAGAGATTATTAGAGATTAATAAGAGAGCACTAACTGTAAATTACATTAAAAGTTTGTTCCATCCATTTATCCATCCTCTGTTGCCTTACCTGAGAGCAGTGTTGTACTGGTTATAGTTCCACAGTGTGCAGTAGGTGAAAGCTGAAGACTTTGATAAATATCTTCTGTTCCAGCATCACAATTTTTCTGCATATTCCCCTTCTCTGCATTTCCTTCAATTTCTTCATTATCATTGACGGAGACAGAAAAATGCTGCTGCAGCTCCATCACACCTGCAACGATTTAGTATTTGCACATAGTTGTCAGAATCGTTTATCACCCTCTGATGGTGAAAAATGCTGGTTTTCTTTCCTCTTCTGTACTTCCTTTTCTGTCAATAGTCAGACCATGCTTCCCCATGTTCCAAGGTGATGGTGTGCTTGGATATAAAAACTGCAGTGCAGTCTCTGACTAAGAGGAAGTAGTGAAAGCATTAACTCAAAAAAAGTAACTATAATTTGATGATCATGATAAAATGAATGTTTCTCAATCTGCAAAATGTCAGATGAAGCAGAAGCAAAATGTGCCATTGGTTTCTAGAATGTGTTCCTTCTCTCAATATCTTTCAGACCCTTAAACTAAAAATAGGAAAATCTTTTTTTAGTTTACTTTTACTTCTCAACAATGGGCTTTATGTACTCATCAGTAATATACTTAAAATGACATTTAAGTGTACTTGACTTATACTTAGAAAAATTCTAAATATATATGAGCTATACCCCTATGTTTTCATTATTATACAGTAGGGTGCTAGTACACATCTTCTGCACAGAATTTCCCCAAAAACAAGTGAAGAAGAAGAAGAAACAACAACAGATAGGCTGGTCTGAAATCGCATACTCAATGAGTAGGTACTTCATTTCAATAGGTACTTACTTAATGAGCGCTAAAACAGTACAGCCAAATCTGGTTGAGTATGAATGCGCGCCATATCACCCTGGAGCCCAAGACCGGTTTCCCACTGAAGCTAAGCAGGGCTGAGCCTGGTCAGTACCTGGATGGGAGACCTCCTGATGCTCTGTATATAGGTTGAAGCAAATACAATTCTAACGAAAGTGAGGTATTCTCTGCTTTGCAAGCGCAGCAGCCAGAGTTTTTGTAGCTGGAGTTTCGTAGTTTTCACTCGTGTGCAACATCCTTGAGTGCAAGTTAAAGTTACTGACAAAGTATGTTCATAACATGATTCTGTGTTTAATGCAGAAGGTATGGTACATTCCCCACCACCTGGTGTGCCACAATGATAAACCAAGGCTGGTCTTCAATTGCTTATTCAAATATCAATGTCTTTCGCTAAATGTTCAGCTTCTGCTAGGGCCTGCTCTTGGCCCATCATTGTTGGGGGTCCTTTTGAGATTCAGACAACACCAAGTGGCTGTTAATGCAGACATTCACGGAATGTTTCATCAAGTCCATCTGTTGCCTGAGGACTGAACTCTACTCTTTTTCACTTTTTGCTGTGCAACAGCATGCTCAGAATAACCAAGATAATTACCCAGATGCTCTACAAACAGTGCAGCAAGGTTTTTATGTTCACAACTATCTGGCAAGCTTTCCAACCACATCCGAGGTCAAGATAACAATTGATCAACTGCGCAGTCTTCTATCAGAGGGTGATTTGACCTCAGACAATGGGCTAGCAACCAACCATCAGTGATATCACATTTTCCCATGGAAGCAAGGTCCTTGGTGGCAGAACAATGGTTGGGGCGGAGCAAGACTGATCCAGTGGAGCCAACATTGGGTCTCTGGTGGAATTGTGCTGCTGATACCCTAGGATACCACTATCATCCCATTGAATATGCCGCACTAACAATTAGAACAGCTTATCAAGTTCCAGCCACGCAGTATGATCCTTTGGGCTTCATTGTACCTAACACCACCTAAGCAAAAGTGCTCATCCAACAGCTATGGTCCAAAAAAAGAGAATGGGATGAACCAAACCTGCCGCCTGATCTTCATGCTGCCTGGAACACTTGGGAAAGTGAGTTACAGCATCTTAGTTTGATAACCATTCCTCGCTGTTATTCATCAGTTCCCAACAATGCTCACCAAAAGTATGACCTCCATGTATTTTGTGACGCATCCGAGAGAGCGTATGGGGCAGTGGCTTACTTTGTAGAGGCCACCAAAGATGTCATTCATACTTTCTTTGTAATAGCTAGATCGCGAGTTGCTCCCAAGAGGCAACAGCCCATGCCTCGCTTGGAATTATGCGCAGCATTTGCGGGAGCACAGTTAGCAAAGCTTTTGAATGATGAAATCACTCTTACCATCCAGCAGACAATTCTCTGGACAGATTCTACAACTGTGTTAGAGTGGCTTCAGTCTGATTAAGTTTCAATATTAAGTTTTACTGGGCCTGGTCGTTGGAGTCAGCGGCCATCATTTTTAAAATTGGGTTATGAGCACTGGCCAAAGATACTTGAACAGGTAAAGTCAGAAGAGCTACCGGAACTGAAAGGTTTCACTATCTGCTGCCTAACCATTACAGAGCCAGATCAAACCCTTCCAGATGTTACTCAGTTCAGCACATGGAAAGAGTTAGTGGAGGCAACTCGACAGACATGTCGAAAGGTGACAGATGATTCGGAAAACACCCAGCTCATGGATCAACGTGAAGCAGAATTGGACCTACTGAGGGAGTGTCAAGCTCAGAGCTTTCCTGAGGAAATAGCAGCTCTTAAAACACACAAACATACCAATCCACAGTCGACTAACATGTCTTGCTCCAGAGTGGGATCCAGAGACTAATGTACTCAGAGTCAGAGGGCAATTACGGAGACTTGAAAGCCCAAGTGTGGAACAAATTCATTCAATAGTGCTAGATCCACAGCATCCAGCAACAAAGCTTCTCCTTAAAGACTTTGACGAGTTCTTGTTGCACCCAGGTACAGAACGAGTGTATGCAGAAATACAGAGGCAATACTGGATCTTACGAGGATGCCAAGCGGTTAAACACCACCAGCTTAACTGTGCGTCCTGTCAACGATGGCGAGCGCAGCCCAAGGTACCACTGATAGCAGATTTGCCACCAGAGCTGCTCAGGCTGCCCACCATTTTATTCTACAGGAGTGGACTGTTTCGGCCCTTATCATGTAAAAATAGGCAGAAGGATTGAGAAACGTTGGGGTGTCATTTTCAAATGCCTCTCCACAAGAGCTGTCCACATAGAGCTTCTCAACTCCATGGATGTGGACGCTTTCCTGCTTGCTCTCCAGCGATTCATAGCCAGACATGGCAGACTGAAGGAGATCAGGTCCAATTGTGGCACAAACTTTCTGACAATTTGACAGTAGGCTCAGTGGTCTTGATAATTGATCCACAATTTCCCAGAGCTCAGTGGCCTATTGGTAAAGTGGTTAAGACTGCGGTCAGTAAGGATGGGTGTGTGAGAACAGCAGATGTCCTTTTCAAGGGCAAAGTGTACACCAGGCTAGTTGCCCGCCTGATTCTGTTGCCAGCCTCTGAGAATGATACTTGCACATTTATTGCTCAAATGTGGGGGAGGCTGTTGTGAATTCTTTATGGTTTTTCTCTTATTGTCCGTAATTTGTTCTGTTTATGTGTTGGGTTATGAAAAATGGACTCCACTCATGTGCAACATCCTTGAGTGCAAGTTAAAGTTACCGACAAAGTAAGTTCATAACACGATTCTATGTTAAATGCGGAATGTTTGTGTGCGTGTCAACTATTTCTGGCACTAAGCCAATATTGACACTGTTTCGTGATCTGTATAATTATCAGTGAATTCGCACTAGCATGGATGCCAAAACAACTAATACTTGCAATATGAATATGTTTAATTCTTCTCCTTATGTGCATAATCCTATATTTTACAGTTTGTTATGTTACTATAATAATGCAGCATAATGTGATTTATGCTATTATGTTTCTTTCCATAGTTTATATCTTTGCTTTTTTAGTATTCTAAGTGGATATATGAGAGTTGTTGATAATGTTTCATTTGTAATTTACTGTTAAATGATAACAGTATGTAGAAAAGTTATTTATTTTGTTTTATTTGTTTATTACAGAAACTACCTCAGTTGTATACTGCCATGTGTACAAGGTCGAAACTTGCACAAAATAAAAGTGGAAACGAAATCTGATGATTCCTCCCTGATCAGAGTAATGAAGTGGTTAACACTATTAAAAAACTAGCAATCAGTGGGGCAATCCCCAACATGAACAATAATAATGATAAATGGTGACTGAAAATTTTATATTTTTTGTTAAACAAACCAATTGTAATTTTTATATATGCCATAGCTATGCATCACTTCACACTAGAAAAATGCTGCTATGGTGAATACGACCAGACTGGTCGTGGCGGGGGTGTTGCAACAATATATAGTGATATTCCCAATGTTACCCAGAAAACAGGATACAGGTTTAACTCTTTTGAAATACTTCTGCTAAATGTTACTCTGTCAGACATGCAAAAGAAATCTAATGTATCTCTTGCTCTGGCTACTGTGTATAGGCCACCAGGGCCGTATACAGAATTCCTAAAAGAATTTGCAGATTTCCTCTCAGACCTTCTAGTTACAGTTGATAAGGCTCTAATCATGGGAGATTTTAATATTCACGTTGATAATGCAAATGATACATTAGGACTTGCGTTTACTGACCTAATAAACTCCTTTGGAGTCAAGCAAAATGTCACCGGGCCCACTCATCGTTTTAATCATACACTAGATTTAATTATATCTCATGGAATCGATCTTACTGCTATAGATATTGTACCTCAAAGTGATGATATTACAGACCATTTCCTTGTATCGTGCATGCTGCGTATAACTGATATTAACTATATGTCGCAGCGATACCGTCTGGGCAGAACTATTGTTCCAGCCACCAAAGAAAGATTCACAAATAACCTGCCTGATCTATCTCAACTGCTATTTGTACCCAAAAATACACATGAATTAGACGAAATTACTGACAACATGGCCACTATTTTCTCTAATACATTAGAAACTGTTGCCCCAATCAAATTGAAAAAAGTTAGAGAAAAACGTACTGTACCATGGTATAACAGTAATACTCACTCTCTCAAGAAAGTAACTCGTAGTCTTGAATGCAAATGGAGAAAAACTAACTTAGAAGTTTTTAGAATTGCATGGAAAAACAGTATGTCCAGCTATAGACAGGCTCTAAAAACTGCTAGGGCAGAGCATATACAGAAACTCATTGAAAATAACCAAAACAATCCAAGGTTTTTATTTAGCACAGTGGCTAAGTTAACAAATTACCAGACGCCACCTTTATGAATTTCTTCACTGATAAAATAGATAACATTAGAAATACAATAGCGAATGTAGATTCTACAACATCTAACACTTCAGTTTCATCCATCGCACCCAAAGATAAACTGCAATGCTTTACAACCATAGGACAGGAAGAGCTAAATAAACTTATCACTGTATCTAAACCAACAACATGTTTATTAGATCCTGTACCCACTAAATTACTGAAAGAACTGTTACCTGTAGCCGAAGAACCGCTTCTCAATATCATAAACTCATCGTTATCTTTAGGTCACGTCCCAAAACCATTCAAGCTGGCGGTTATCAAGCCTCTTATTAAGAAACCAAAACTAGATCCTAGTGTACTGGCAAATTATAGGCCTATTTCAAATCTTCCATTTATGTCTAAAATTTTAGAAAAAGTTGTTTCTGCTCAATTGAGCACCTTCCTGCATAAAAATGATCTGTATGAAGAATTTCAGTCAGGTTTTAGGCCCCACCGTAGCACAGAAACTGCACTTGTTAAAATTACAAATGACCTGCTCCTTGCGTCAGACCAAGGCTGCATCTCATTTCTAGTCTTACTTGATCTTAGTGCTGCGTTCGACACCATAGATCATGACATACTCATAGATCGATTACAAAACTATACAGGTATTCAAGGGCAGGCTCTAAGATGGTTTAGATCCTACCTGTCTGATCGCTACCATTTTGTTTACTTGGGGAGTCATCTCATTTATCATCAGTAAAATATGGAGTGCCACAAGGATCCGTCCTAGGTCCCCTTCTATTTTCAATATATATATTGCCCCTTGGTAATATTATTAGAAAATACGGAATTAGCTTCCACTGTTATGGTGATGATACTCAGCTATATATCTCAACGAGACCAGATGAAACTTCCCAATTATCTAAGCTAACAGAGTGTGTTAAAAATGTAAAAGATTGGATGACACACAATTTTCTCCAATTAAATTCGGATAAGACAGAGATACTAATTATTGGACCAAAAAACACTACACAGAATCTTGTAGATTACAATCTGCAATTAAAGCTGCAAGCAGCGATGAACGGGCCCTCGCACCCGGGCTCACCGGCAGCGAGTGGCTTTAGTTAATAGGTGAACGGTGAGAAATATGCGTTTAAACTCATAAATATAAGTAGAATATATCAATGTTTATTCCATATATGTGACAATCTTCCTGTTGCCAGCAGGTGGCGCTATCATTATAGTGGAATATTGGCCTTCAGATGTGTTCAGGGCAGGACTTTTGTCGAACATGTGAAGTTTGGGGAGGATTGGACATTTTATGCCTGAGTTACAACAACATCCTATTTCATGGCGAAACATCGAAATTTGTCAGGCCGCCATGGACACGCCCTTTAATGAAACCTCAAGATCTTTGCAATTTAAGATCGCAAAAGCCTTTAGATTACACTGACCAAGTTTGGTGTTGATCTGAATAAATCTCTAGGAGGAGTGTGTTAAAGTACGACCCCTGAAAATGGCCAAAACAACACTAATTTTGCAGAGAAAATTCTAAATAACTGACTTCCTGTTGGGATTCGGATTTCGTACCAAGAGACTTTTTCGTAGATATTGGTGAGTTACATGTGTGTACCGATTTTTGTACATGTACGTGAAACATAGCTCGAGGCGCACTCCGTTTAAAGTGTATACGCACTCCGTTGAAAGTGTATAGGTGGCGCTATCGAGCCATTTTGTCACACTCGATGGAATATTGGCCTTCAGATCTGTTTAGGCCAGGTCCCTTATCACACAAGTGAAGTTTGGGCAAGATCGGACATTTTATGCCTGAGTTATAACATCTTTTATTCCCATGGCGAGACATCGAACTTCAACATGGCGCCATGGACACACCTTTTAACAAAAACTCAAGATCTTCACAACTAAACATCACACAGGTCTTTAGATTAGACTGACCACAAAAAAGACATTGATGTCATACAATTTCTAGAAATAGTCTGTCACAGTGTAAAATATGTCACTTCCTGTTGCCAATAGGTGGCGCTATGACTATAACTGAATATGGGCATGTAGATCTGTTCAGGTCAAGAGTCTCATCCAACATGTGAAGTTTGGGGCAGATTGGACATTGTATGTCTGAGTTACAGCAACTTCCTTTTTCATGGTGAAACATCGAAATTTGTCAGACCGCCATGGACACGCCCTTTAACGAAACCTCAGGTCCTTCGCAATTTAACATCACTAATGGCTTTAGATTACACTGACCAAGTTTGGTATTGATCTGAATAAATCTCTAGGAGGAGTTCGTTAAAGTACAACCCCTGAAAATGGCAAAAACAACACCAATTTTGAAGGGAAAATTCAAAATAACCGACTTCCTGTTGGGATCCGGATTTTGTACCAAGAGACTTTTTTGTAGGTATTGGAGTGTTACATGTGTGTACCAATTTTTGTACATGTACGTGAAACATAGCTCGAGGCGCACTCCGTTGAAAGTGTATAGGTGGCGCTATAGAGCCATTCTGCCACACCCGGTGGAATATTGGCCTGCAGATCTGTTCAGGCCAGGACTCTTATCACACGTGTGAAGTTTGGGGAAGATCGGACATTTTATGCCTGAGTTATAACATCTTTTATTCCCATGGCGAGACATCGAACTTCGTTGCGGCGCCATGAGCAAGCCTTTTAACGAAAACTCAAGATCTTCACAACTGAACATCGCACAGGCCTTTAGATTAGACTGAACACAAAAAAGACATTGATGTCATAAAATTTCTAGGAGTAGTTCGTCGCAGCGTAAAATATGTCACTTCCTGTTGCCAATAGGTGGCGCTATGACTATAACTGAATATGGGCATGTCAATCTGTTCAGGTTCGGAGTCTCATCAAACATGTGAAGTTTGGGGCAGATTGGACATTGTATGTGTGAGTTATAGCAACTTCATTTTTCATGGCGAATCATCGAAATTCGCCAGGACGCCACGGACACGCCCTTCAACGAAAACTCAAGATCTTCGCAATTTAACATCGCAAAGGCCTTTAGATTAGGCATACCAAATTTGGTGTTGATTTGAAGAACTCTCTAGGAGGAGTTCGTTAAAATACAACACATGGAAATGACCAAAATTACACAAAATATGCTCATAATATTAAAAATAACCGACTTCCTGTTGGGTTTAGAATTTCGCTCCAAGAGTCTTTTTTGTAGGTATTGGTGTGTTACATATGCGTGCCAATTTTCGTGCATGTAGGTGAAACATAGCTGGAAGGCTGTTGATTTTCTTGGTATAGGTGGCGCTGTCGAGCCATTTTGCCACACCCTCTTTTGAATCCTATATCAGACGAAAATTTTCACCAGGTTTGACGCGTGTGCAAAGTTTCATGACTTTTTGAGCATGTTAAAGCCCTCAAAAATGCGATTCATTCGGGAGAAGAAGAAGAAGAATAATAATAATTAAAGCTGCAAGCAGCGATGAACGGGCCCTCGCACCCGGGCTCACCGGCAGCGAGTGGCTTTAGTTAATAGGTGAACGGTGAGAAATATGCGTTTAAACTCATAAATATAAGTAGAATATATCAATGTTTATTCCATATATGTGCCAATCTTCCTGTTGCCAGCAGGTGGCGCTATCATTATAGTGGAATATTGGCCTTCAGATGTGATCAGGGCAGGACTTTTGTCGAACACGTGAGGTTTGGGGAGGATTGGACATTTCATGCCTGAGTTACAACAACATCCTATTTCATGGCGAAACATCGAAATTTGTCAGGCCGCCATGAACACGCCCTTTAACGAAACCTCAAGATCTTCGCAATTTAAGATCGCAAAAGGCTTTAGATTACACTGACCAAGTTTGGTGTTGATCTGAATAAATCTCTAGGAGGAGTTTGTTAAAGTCCAACCCCTGAAAATGGCCAAAACAACACTAATTTTGCAGAGAAAATTCTAAATAACTGACTTCCTGTTGGGATTCGGATTTCGTACCAAGAGACTTTTTCGTAGATATTGCTGTGTTACATGTGTGTAGCGATTTTTGTACATGTACGTGAAACATAGCTCGAGGTGCACTCCGTTTAAAGTGTATACGCACTCCGTTGAAAGTGTATAGGTGGCGCTATCGAGCCATTTTGCCACACTCTATGGAATATTGGCCTTCAGATCTGTTTAGGCCAGGACCCTTATCACACATGTGAAGTTTGGGCAAGATCGGACATTTTATGCCTGAGTTATAACATCATTTATTCCCATGGTGAGACATCTAACTTCATCACGGCGCCATGGACACACCTTTTAACAAAAACTCAAGATCTTCACAACTAAACATCACACAGGCCTTTAGATTAGACTGACCACAAAAAGACATTGATGTCATAAAATTTCTAGGAGTAGTTTGTCGCAGTGTAAAATCTGTAACTTCCTGTTGCCAATAGGTGGCGCTATGACTATAACTGAATATTGGCATGTAGATCTGTTCAGGTCAAGAGTCTTATCCAACATGTGAAGTTTGGGGCAGATTGGACATTGTATGTCTGAGTTACAGCAACATCCTTTTTCATGGCGAAACATCGAAATTTGTCAGGCCGCCATGGACCCACCCTTTAACGAACCCTCTAGTCCTTCGCAATTTATTATCGCAAAGGGCTTTAGATTACACTGACCAAGTTTGGTGTTGATCTGAATAAATCTCTAGGAGGAGTTCGTTAAAGTACAACCCCTGAAAATGGCAAAAACAACACCAATTTTGAAGGCAAAATTCAAAATAACCGACTTCCTGTTGGGATCCGGATTTCGTACCAAGAGACTTTTTTGTAGGTATTGGAGTGTTACATGTGTGTACCAATTTTTGTACATGTACGTGAAACATAGCTCGAGGCGCATTCCGTTGAATGTGTATAGGTGGCGCTATAGAGCCATTCTGCCACACCCGGTGGAATATTGGCCAGCAGATCTGTTCAGGCCAGGACTCTTATCACACATGTGAAGTTTGGGGAAGATCGGACATTTTATGCCTGAGTTATAACATCTTTTATTCCCATGGCGAGACATCGAACTTCATCGCGGCGCCATGAACAAGCCTTTTAACGAAAACTCAAGATCTTCACAACTGAACATCGCACAGGCCTTTAGATTAGACTGACCATAAAAAAGACATTGATGTCATAACATTTCTAGGAGTAGTTCGTCGCAGTGTAAAATATGTCACTTCCTGTTGCCAATAGGTGGCGCTATGACTATAACTGAATATGGGCATGTCAATCTGTTCAGCTTTGGAGTCTCATCAAACATGTGAAGTTTGGGGCAGATTGGTCATTGTATGTCTGAGTTATAGAAACTTCATTTTTCATGGCGAATCATCGAAATTCGCCAGGCCACCACGGACACGCCCTTCAACGAAAACTCAAGATCTTCGCAATTTAACATCGCAAAGGCCTTTAGATTAGGCATACCAAATTTGGTGTTGATTTGAAGAACTCTCTAGGAGGAGTTCGTTAAAATACAACACATGGAAATGAGCAAAATTACACAAAATATGCTCATAATATTAAAAATAACCGACTTCCTGTTGGGTTTAGAATTTCGCTCCAAGAGTCTTTTTTGTAGGTATTGGTGTGTCACATATGTGTGCCAATTTTCGTGCATGTACGTGAAACATAGCTGGAAGGCTGTTGATTTTCTTGGTATAGGTGGCGCTGTCGAGCCATTTTGCCACACCCTCTTCTGAATCCTATATCAGACGAAAATTTTCACCAGGTTTGACGCGTGTGCAAAGTTTCATGACTTTTTGAACATGTTAAAGCCCTCAAAAATGCGATTCATTCGGGAGAAGAAGAAGAAGAATAATAATAATAAATATAGCTGCAAGCAGCGATGGCGGGCTCAAGCCACCAATGCCATCGCCACCCCGGTGGCATCAGGTAAACTGTGCCCAACGGGCACATGCATTCACAATATCCCTCTGGCAGTGAGGTTTTAAAGGATACGCCAGATAAAGGGTTAATCCGAATCATCTAGACTTTAAAATCACATTCACAGAACAATGTATATTTAACTTTAGTAACACTTTACAATAAGATTTCATTTATAAACATTATGTTAATATGAACAATATTTATATAACATTCATTCATGTCAGTTCATATTCCAAAATTAAACATTAAAACATTGTTTTATTGTGATTTTTTTTCCAAGCACATTTGACCAATTCCAAACCATATCAATCTTAATAACTACCATTATTTTTCATTTAATCATTTATGAGTGCTATACAATAGTCCAGGAAAGCTGGAAGAGAAAAACTCCTTATATTCATGTGTGCAGAATTATTAGGCATGTTTTCTTTTACAGATGAAATGCGCTAAAAAAAGAGCTTTAACTCAAACTGTAAAGTCGAAAATTATGAAATACCCATGATAAATATCAAACACACATGCAATACAGAAATGGATAAGTTAAGACTTGACCATTGTACAAAAAATGCTGACTGGGTCATGAGGTCAGAAAAGAAGAAGAAAAAAACAGGTCAAGAAGAACTGACAAAAAGAATTGCAAAATAATTAGGAATTAATGTGAAGATTAATTTTTAGTCAATTCTGCAAGACAGACTTTCAGGAAAGGAGGTGGAATAAAAATGAGCTCCTAAATCTTAATCCCGGATTCTGGAAGATATATTCCTCAAACCATCGGACAAGAGGAGGTGGTGCTGGTCCTTCACGAGTCACTCTAATCTGTTCATAAAGCCTATATATAAAGTCTTAATATATAGTATTTCACAATACTTCATGGTATTCTAATTCAATCATTTTTTGGAATCTTAGATCTCTCAGAACCTGACACATTGTAATTCTGAGACTCCAGGAAAGTGGCAGTTCTGTAAAATGTTGGCGCTGGAGACTAAATGCTCCCTGATAGTTTCACACCTAATTCATTTAACACACACACACACACACACACATTACCCACAGTGACAGAGGGACAGAGTGACATCAGATGTATGATAGTTTTTTAATTTTCGATCATCCATATAGTGTTGTATAGTCATGAAACTATGCATATTTCCTCAGAATGACTTGTCTTCTATGTGTACATTTTTTTGAAGCATTTATAAGCTGCACTTTAAAAAAATAAAATACATTTACTGGTTACTTTTTTACTGTTATTTAAAAAAAAAATCACCACGACAAACCATTCAAGCTATCCAAAATTCATTCGCACCTCTTCTGTAAGATAAATTCTTTAAACAGTGGTAAAAGAGGATGTGGTGCTGATCCTTCAAGAGTCTCTGAAAACGTATCTGTCCATAAAGCCTATAAAGAATTATTCTTAATATACGGTTCACAATACTTCAGCTTGTTTTTCTAATTAAATGAGGGTCATTTTATCAGTAAAATACATAAAATTCATATTATTTTTCTTTGAAAGATTTCTATAAATGATTTAAATCATACTTGTTTCTACAATAATTATTTAAAAGTGATCCTATAGCTCCATCTGGTGGCCATTATTGGTACTAAGAATTGCCAGCTTGATTTATATGTTATGATAGTTTTAATTTTATGCTGGCTCTTGAAAATGATAAAGCTATGAAACTTACTGTGCTTCCTTCAAATGATGACTTCTACGTATATAAAAAATTATGAAGAGTTGGAATTAAAAATTTTAAAGATATAGTAAAATAACTATGGTATTTTTTTATGTTACTTTAATAAATCTCTATGGCCACACCATTTAAGGTATCCTAAACCCATTCGCAATTTAACATCTTCAGTATATGGCTTCATGTTAAAAAAGTTTGGTGTGAACTACTTGTGTCTTCTTGGAGGAGAATGAATTCATTTACAGGCTGAGTTTATCATAAATCCACAATAACATTTCTGAGTTCTGTATCAATCAGTGTTGTTGTTTGTTTATTTTTATTTTTTTATTTTTCATAGGAAGATAACTGACCCTTTACTCTCCTTTTTAATAAATGAGCTATTTATAGCTGTATTTATAAACTGCTTACTACTGACTATTAATATTGGGACAAGGCTTTATGAAGCATGAACTGACTATTTACTAATGAGTGCAGTTATTATAAAGTGTTATCAATGCATTTGCTAATGTTAACAAATTAGACATTATTTTACAGTGTTATCAAATCCCTTAAATGATTTGTAAGTGTTTTGTAATGATTTTATTGACCTAAAAGCATTTGTGAAAGTTCTGCTTGCATTACAGCTTAGTCTTGATCTGTGAGCTGAACAGATTTACTGTTACATCCATGAGATTATGTAAATTCAAATAAATATCATGTCACAGGATGTCAGAGGTCAGTATCAAATGAGTTTGAAATTATTATCTGCAGCACAAATAAGGTTTTTTAGGATTTTTAAAAATCCCTAAAACTGTCAGAAAAGGATAAGGCCTAAGATTTCTATGTGAGTGGCTAAATTTGTTTGTTTTTATAACTATAATGCATAAACTATGAAACTATACAAAATGTATAAAAAAGTACAAGTTATTCTTTTCCAATGTTTTTTATTTATTTACATTTTTTTTTTGGGGGGGGGGATTTACATTTTTAAAAATTAGCCTATGGCAATCATTCTAAACAGCTTGAATAAAACCTGTCAATATTTATTATAGACCACTATAACTGTGTATAATCTAACAAACGAGTTTATTATGAAATAAAGTGTGTACACCAGATAAATTGGACGATAAAGAAATTGCTAACAATAGTATAATAGAGCATGTTTTAGGTTTTTAGGCGTTTAGATGCAGAAATGGACAAATCAAATGTAAAATCAAATGTAACTGATTTAATTAAATATAGATTAAGTCTTGTTAGAGCAAAATAATAAATAAATACGTACACACATTAAAAAAGCAGCCAAGATGAATGAGTTTAATTTTTTATATAGATTAAAATTGAAGACAGAAGCAGCTGGTATATGCGGTCACTTAATATTAAAATCCAGTAGATCCACTTCAGATTTATTTCTCAACAGTTTATGTTCACGTGGCTGTTTTCGTTTATATTAGCCAAGCTATTATGTATTTTGAAATAATCTTGTCCGTGATGTGTTCGTTCTTACGACGAAAGGCAGAATCCTGCAGCTCGAGAGATATATGTTATTCTGCCAGTCGCGCTTTCAAATAGTCTTGCACACTTAAACGGGTCACAAACACCTGCATTTAGCTCGTGTTGTGTTATAATGGATGTATTGTGTGCATTTATGGCAATAATTTATTTTGAAAAGCTCTTAAACAAGAATAAATTCGTTTGTTTTGAACTTGTGACACTGTGCGCGCTGATCGGAGGCAGTGATTTCAGATTCAGATTTCATTTTCACACAAACAGTTCAAAAACATCTTAATTCAGCCCTTGGTGTGCTCTAATTGGTGAATTGTGTGATATCGCTGCAATACTTTATTTTTAATAGCTATAAAACAAGAATAAACTCGTTTTTTTCTGAGCTCATCATTCCACACGCTCCTGCTCAGAGCGGTGATTCATCTCTCGTGTTTCTCACGTATCACTGACCACACATCAATATTATGAGCAATGACCTTATAATAATCATATATGTTGGTTTAGCTTGTCAGTGTGAATTTAAATCCAAGTATTTTTTGTATTTAAGGGCCTGATTTAAAATTCGAAACCAAAAGAGCTAGTCCTCCCTCCCTTTTTTTATTTCCGGGTAACTGCACCTGTAGGGGCCGCTATTTCTTCTCAGACAATGGGAGTCTAAGCCACACACACTCAAAACAGAGGGACAGAGTGATATGAGATGTCTGACAGTTTTTTAATTTTCTGTTATCCATACAGTGTTGTATAAGTCATGAACTATGCATATTTACTCAGAATAACTTTTTTTCAGTATGAAAAAGGTTTTGAAGTGTTTGGAATTTAAAAATGCAGGAAAATTAATAATTCCATTTTGTCATTTAAAAAAATCCCACGACAAAACCATCCAAGCTATCCAAAACCCATTCACAATTTAAGTTCCTCAATGTTTTTTCAACATGTAGACCAAGTTTGTGTGTATAGTGTTACTCTCCTCTGAGCAGTATGCATTAATTCACAGCTAAATGTAAAAAACAATCCACATTCAAATCAAAATAGCCATTCCTGTTGGTCGTAGCTGATGACTGTGAATTAGAAAGTTGTCCGTCTTGATAAGAACATTTTTTGTACTGAGTTTTGTGTCTGTAGCTAAAACTACCCCCCCACTTTTGACAAAAGGTGGCGCTATAGAGTGCCTCTTCCACGCCCTCTTATAATTTGCCAGTGTCTAGCTGTCACTAATACTGATATGTGTTCTGAGTTTGATGAAATTCTAAGCATGTTATATGCCTCAAAATCACCTGAGAAGTATTCCAGTTTGACATGTTGCCACGGCAACAATATTTTTAGATATCAATATCCCCCAGCAGATTTATATCGGCTGTGTTTTAACATTATTCTGATGAAGTTTGAAGCAAATCGAGTAAAAATAAGATGCTGAATTCAAAGCATTTTGAAAATGACACACTTCCTGCTGCCACTTGGTGGCGCTATAACTTGACTCCTAATAGTCACATATATGCGATCGACATCATACAATGAATAATCTGATGAAGTTTGATTAAAATTAGGAAATGTATGTGGATGGTATTAGACACTTCCTGTTTCTCATTTCTCGCGCATAATTGCAAAGCCTCGCCACGAGCAAACCGTTTGAGATATCAAAAAATC